>NC_083343.1:108487668-108538971 GCF_019175385.1 Lycium barbarum
TCTGGCAGGCACTCCAAATGCGCACTTAGTAGGGTTCAGCTTCAGATTGAATTTGCGAAGCCTATCGAAAAACATGCACAAGTGTATGGTATGGTCTGAGCTTTCTTTTGACTTTATGATGACATCATCCACATAGACTTCAATCTCTCGATGTATCATATCATGGAATAGGGTAGTCATGACTCTCATGTATGTGGCACCGACGATTTTGAGGCTGAACGACATTACCCTGTAATGAAGACTCCCCAAGGGGTGATAAAGGCGGTCTTCTATGCATCTTCTTCACTCATGAGTATCTGGTGGTACCCGATGAAACATTCTATAAATGATTACAGCTCGTGCTTGGCACAGTTATCTATCAAGATGTGGATATTCGGGAGAGGAAAATTATCCTTCGGGATGGTCCGGTTGAGATCTCGGTAGTCCACGCAGATTCGGATCTTTCCGTCCTTCTTGGGCACTAGCACTATGTTGGCAACCCAATTAGGGTAGGACGTTACTTCCACTATTCCTGACTCGATCTGTTTTTTCCACTTCATCCTTTATGCTAATACTCATATCTGGTTTGAATGTTCACGTCCTTTGTTTGAATGAGGTAAAACCCTCCTTGATGGGAAATATCTAGGCTACTATTTTAGTGATTAGCCCTGGCATATCCACGTATGACCAAGCGAATACGTCCACATATTCCTTTAACAAAGCTATGAGCTCTTCCCTTTGTGGGGCTCCTAAGTGAGAACTAATTCGTGTCTCTTTGACATCCTCTCCGTCACCGAGGTTGATCACATCAATCTCATCTATATTTGGCTTCTTCTTCTCTCCCAATTCTTCCAACTCTTCCACTAGCCCTTCTGGCATCATTGTTGATTCATCGTACTCCTCGTACTCCTGTTGGTTTGTTTCGTGACATGTGATGACATTTTTGGTCGTTTCATTATGATTATTACTGAAAAAGCGAGGCGAAGTAAAATTAGGCTTATTATTGGTTGTTATTACCTAGTTAGTAAGAAAATAGTTATTATTAGCCCGTAAAAGTAGTGATTTACGTGGATCGAGGCTTTCATTAATTCGAAAGGTAATTGATTACAACTGTGCTCCTGGTTCGGAACAACGTCGGGCCATTTTTGCTTTAAATATTGTGAAACAATTTAGAAAAAATTATCATTCGGGCCTCGACCGATGTCGCTGATTTTAGCAAAAGGGATTCTTTAAGGGAAAATCCATCTCTCTACCGAGGAATCAAGAAGGGGGTAGATGTCCAATTGTTCAGGCGTTCTTCCGGCCTCAGACTGTGTATGTTGGGTGTCTCCTGACTTTCTGCAACGATCATGTAGCATCCTTCTTCTTGGAACAGTGACTCGAGACTTTCACCATCTTCCACTTCATCCAGCATCGACATCTTTCTGGGGAATGACTGGTACAGACTCGAGATTAGACGAGCCAGTTTCCCTGTTCTGGGCTCTCTCCTGATTGCCCTCGTGAGCTCCTCTTCGTTAGGGGTATACTCCAGACCTAAGTGGTAGTTCTCTTTTGGGATTGGCACAGGCTCTGTTACCCCCTCCCCCTCACTCAAGAGTGTTCTTCCTAAGCCTTTTCCTATTTCAAAGCTGCTTCTCAGCATAGTAGAGGCGATTATTTTGTAAACTGTCGGCATAGGTCTACCGCCCTCTTCTTCAGCGTGTGTAGCCTCCACGTATTCCACTATATGTAAGTTGGAGAAATGAGGATTCCCTTCAATCGTGAGAATGGTGTTCTAAGGATGATTCTGAATATCCCTCCCAGCTACTACTACAATTTCCTGCCCTTGTCATTCGAATTTTATGGCCTGGTGCAGACTTGATGGCATCGCACCGGTAGAGTAGATCCAGGGTCTTCCCAAGAGCATGTTGTAATTGGCAGTGATTGTCATAACCTGAAACTCAGCTGTGAAGGAGACATGTCTGACCTAGATCTGTAGATCGACCTCTCCTAAAAAATCACTCAAAGATCTATCGAATCCCCTAACATTCGTCGCGCTCTAGCGGGTCATTCCTATGTCATAGCCAAGCTATGTCATAGTGGCTGTGGGGCAAATGTTGAGGGCTGGTCCATTATCCACCAGTACACTTCCTATGGCCTTGTCACAGCATTCCAGGGTGATATGGAGGGCTTTGTTGTGAGATGTCCTTTCGACAGGCAGTTCTCCCTTAGAGAAGCAGATTTAATGTTTCCCAATGATATGGGCCACTAGCCCGGCCAAATCCTCACTACTCGTCCCTGCTAGTACGTTTGTATCATCCAATACTTTCATAAGGACATACCCATAAGACGGTGAGCTAGCCAACAGTGACAGCACCGAGATTTGTGCTGGCGTCTTCTTCAAGTGCTCAATAAGGGAATAATCTTTTGGCTGCATACGCCGACAGAAATCTTCGGCTTCTCCTTCAGATATTGCCCTTTTCTAGGCATTCTCCTTTCTTGTAGCATTCTGGGCCAACTCTTCAAGAGTATAGCACCTTCCCGAACGAGTCATGCCTTGGGTCATTAATGCCTGCACAGTGATTGGCTTTTTGAGGTCAGGCACAATCTGTTGTGCTATTTGGGCTACCACAGGTGCTGGGACCAAAATTTTGAACTTGGGTATAGTCTTGGGAAGTCCCGGACTGGGGAACAAGACCTTGAATTTGGATTGTTCTTGGAGGGTGAGGGAAGTAGCCGTCTATTCCAAAGGCTTGGTGATTCTGGGCGACTACATTCCACAAGCTTCCCAGTCCTTATCCCTTTCTATTATGCGTACCCTGCCATTTCCGTGATTCAGCAACGAGTTCGTGTTTACGTTAGGGGTGGCAGTTTTCAAGACGATTTCTCTTTTGTCGATCAGATCCTGGATTTTGTGTTTCGGGTTTATGTAATCCTCTGTGTTGTGTCCGACCCCTCCTGAGTGGTAGGCACAAGTTTGATCGGCCCTGTAGAATCGGCTTCCAGGCTATGCCATCTTTGGCGGGGCTTTCTGAATTAGCCCTACGGTCAACAGCCTTTCTAACAGTCTAGCCCTTGGTTCGAGGAGCATCATGAATTCCCTCACAGGTCTCTTCCCAAAAGCTGGACATGGTACATTATATATTAGGGGCGGTGGCTGATTTTGGCAATTCGGGGTTTAATAGGCTTGTGGGGGTTATTTTGTAGTGGACTATAGTTTTGTTGGGGCGATGGCTGGTATGTTTGTTGTGGTGGCAGTTGGTAAGAAGGAGCAGATACATGGACATTGGGCGGAGCCGTGTATGCTGGTACGGTGGTGGTAAAAGATGATTGTGTGTAATACACGGGTGCTGAGTTGTACGGAGGGGTAAAGTAATTCAAAAATGGTGGAGCTTGGTGGGTAGGTGATAGTCCTTTTGGATTTTGGTTTGAAACGTGGGATATACTTGCCATGTCCTTTTTCTTTTTTCGGAAGACCCCCGTCGCAACCTGCCCAGGCGCTTTATTGAAGATACTGACGATCTTTTCAGATTTGAGGCCATCTTCTATGGCCTCTCTCATTTTCACTAATTCAGATAACGGCCTTCCGGCCATGGACAACATCCTATCATAAAAATTCAGCTCCTGTGACCTGATGAATACGGAAATGAGTTCTCTCGCGCTCATTGGTGGCTGCACACGAGCCCTTCGTCCCTCCATCTGCTGGCGAATTCTCTATAGTTTTTCGTCGTCTTTTGCTTGACCTTCTCGAGGTAGTAGCGGTCTGGTACGGTCTCAATATTGAACCGAAACCTTTTCGTGAAGGATTCTGCCATGTCTTCCCAACAGAGCCATTGGCGCATATCCTGTATGGCGAACCATTCTGTGCCCTCACCGATCAGGCTACGACTGAATAACCTCATGATCAGGGGTTCATTCCTTTTTACTCTGACTAACTGGTTGTAGTATGAACGGAGGTGGGCTTTGGGGTTTCCTATCCCGTTGAACATTTCGAATTTTAGGATTTAAAACCCTTCTAGCAGGTCCAGGTCTGGATGCATACATAAGTCATCGTATCTTAGGCTCGTCGCCTTCTGTGAACCTGTTTGGCTTTTCCAATAATTCTTCCATCTTTCTCTCCATATCTTTCTCCCGCCTGTCTTGTTCAGCCCTCAAAATCCTTTCCATCTCCTCGTAGTGGTCTAATTCCTTGTGTCCTAGGGAGGATTCATTTAGGATGTTAGGAGTGAAGAAGGATACTTGGGGGGTGGCATGGTTGAACGGGATAGTGATGTTTTGCCCAGCAGACAGGGCCGATGCGTGTGTTTGGTTTGTCGGATTGAAGAACGCCTGCTAAGGGACTTAGTACGAAGGGACTGAGTGGGTGGTCCCTGGGAATTAAGCATTTTTAATCGACAGTGGCTTACAGTAAGAAGGGATAATATGGTTCGGGTGGGCGATGTTCAGTGAAGGGGGCGCGGTCCCTAGCGGGTAGACGGAAAAATGACCGGGCACCGTCGAGCTTAACAAGGGAAAATGAGGAGGGGGCCTTCTTCCTTCGGTGGAGGCATTCTTTTCTGCGTCGGCTGCTTCCCTTCTGGCCACCTTTTCTTGGAGAATAGCGACGGTAGTTAAAAATGTTGCAATCACATCCTCTTGGGATACGGCCTCTTGCGAGTCTTGGGTGTCCCCGTTGCGGAGAGAGAGCTCATTTCTTGTTTCTGTGGGAGTACCAGTCAATTTGTCCTTTCCTTTATCGGAGAGGGATGCTAATGCGGATTTAGATTTTGTGAAATATGCCAGCTTTTAATATCACACTAATTGGCCCCTTTCTATAAGATAAGAATAACTCAATAGTAAATAAAGTTAGTTTCCGCATACTAAACGTAAAGGCAGAATATCATATACAGGTATTTAATGCACAAATAGCATATAAGGTCGTATTTTGCAGCTTGGGTACTCTTGATCCAATATTCTAAAGTCTTGGATATCGTGGGCTTTTATGTCCGGGTGGATTTGGTTTGGTGGTCTCGCGGGTGACTTAACACGTCGAACCCTTGGGCTTCTCATTTAAGCGAATTGGGGAATTCATAATTTGAAGTAGGAAGGGACCGAGTCTTATGTAGACTGCCTACGTATCCCGAAATCAGGCCCTACGTATTTCGATTACAAAGAAGGATATACATTTCTTCCTAAATATCCTTTGACTAATCCTAGCTACAGATATCCCCAGACCAGGCCCGACTAAGGCTTCCCGCGTATCCCTCCATTCGGGCATCAGGTTCGCGCAGTTCCTTTAGATTTTTATGAGGGTGGGGGTAACATTTGTACAAAGGACACCTAATATCTACCCAAAAGTATAGTTTCTGCAAGCCGCTGTCCTTACGAGCTTGCTTTCTCTTGTCGAATCTTTCTTCGCTCAGAACCATGGTGGAAGCAGGACCAAAATTTGTCAGGTCCTGATCATATTTTCAAGCTCAAGCGTGAAAGCATGGCATCCTTCAATATCATGCCCCCTGGCTCCAGTAGAGTACAGGCAGAACTTGTTTATGTTAGGTCCTAACGGTGCGAGCTCGTAGACAGGTTCCACAGGCCTAATTTTGTTCAATGAAGCTAAAGTTGAGAAGAGACAAGCATATGACTCCTCAAAAACTCTGAAATCGTACCGCCATACTTGGGTCTCGGGGATAAATCCCTCTCCTGAGGTGATAGGGTCATAGACCAGCAAAGTATGTGGTCCCCATAAAGGCCCGATGATCTTGTCGTCTATAAGACTAATAAGTATGTGGCCCCCATAAAGTCCCGATGATCTTGTCTTCTATAAGACTAACAATCCTCCTTCTTAACGCCAGACACTCATTCAAGGTGTGCCCTTCCTGATTGAGATGAAACGGGCATCTTTCATAGGCATATACCAAGTCAGGGACAGTCAATCTAGCCCTAGTGGTGCAATCCATCCCAGCGGCCATTATTTTCTTGAATACCTCCTTACAAGTGACGGGTAAAGGAGCTACTCTGAATAGAGAAGATCGAGCTCTGAAGGCTATGCTCCATGGAGACGGCGTAGGGAGATTTGCCTTTCCAAAGTTCTCTGAAGCCACAGTAGAGGCGGCAGGCATTAGTATGGGCGAAGGTGCATAGAAATCTGTTCCTTCCTCAGTGGGGGCATAATAACCAAACTTGTCATCTGCGTCATTCCCTTGGAACTCAGGGAGCATTTCGAATGGGTTATCCCCTATTTCGGCCTCTATGTCGACAGGCTCCGTCTCTTCCTTGTCTTGAAGATCTTCCTCTTCCTCCTCTGGTTCCTCTTCTTCTTCCTCCGGCTGTTCTTTCTCAACGGGTTTAGGTTCCCTCTTCCAGGGCTCTGCTACCTCCTGTGGATTTGGTGCGAACACCCATGGGTCTGAACCGGCCCCTTGTTCCTCGTTGGTTCCCTCTGGGTTCTTTCTCTGGGTGTTACAGGTCTTCTTTCTAGTGGGATGTAGTTCAGCACCAATTCCCTCACCTCTTCAGGGACATTTTCATAATATTGTTCTTGGGGTACGCCCTCCAGCGGGTTCCCAACCATGTCCAGCAACCCGTCTATCTCTTCAATCTTTTTCCCTATCTCTTGGAGGTTTTTCTCCATTTGCAGCACTTTGCCTTGTAGCATCTTAGTTGTCTCTCCCAGAGTCCGTGATTCTTTCCCACCTTGGTTTTTGCCATTGCAAGTCAACCTTTAGTGGAGATAAGCTCAGATAAGTTTCAAACCTCATGGTTTTTCTTTCGGGTATGTAGTTTAGATTATTGGATCAATTGTACCCAAGCTCAATACACGATCGTACATATAGCACGTAAGCATGCGAAGCATGCAGTAGATATGCACTTAATTTACAGGCATTTATACTACTCGCGTTCCTAAGGCCTCTTGAGTAAAAGCTTTCCTAGTCATTTGAAACAAGTAGGTGCCATTTGTGAAGGTGAACCATTGCCCTAAAAAAGCCATCATAATTAATTATAATAGTAATATTTTTTCCCATAGGGATTACAAAAGTGATGGCAAAAGCCGACATGGGGCTTATACATAAAAAAAAAACAAGAAAATCAGCAATCAAAGAGATCCTTCGGCGGCTGATGTCAAGGCTCGGCTCGTTCTGTCCTTCTTGACCCTTTGAAGGGTAGTCTGGATACGAAGGCGTTCTTGATAGAGCTCCATTCTGACAATCACCGGGTCTGTTTCTTCCTGGATTCTAGCAAAATGCTCATCTGTACCTTCTAAGCATTCTTTCATGCGTTCCTCTTCTTGGGCTTCCTGGAGAGGTGGTGGCTCTGGCGCAGGCGTGAGAGCTAAGTGTCCCTGTAGCCATGCACGATACCCGGGGTCGCACCCTGCTTCGAGCCTTTCTGGAGCTAGAGTATCTGGGGCCCAACTCACATAGCCATTCCATTCCCTGAGGATCACTCCCGCGTGCCTGATTTTCTATTCAGTGTGCTTAATAATGAACTGCTCAAAGTTTCCTACCTGAGGTATCACTTGCCTCCTGCTGAATTGTCTTAAAACCCTGGACGGATAGTAAGGACGAATTCCTCAAACCCCGACTATCGGTATAAATGGGCAATTCTTGCCTCGGACAACGACAGTCTCGGATATAAAATCAGGGAACATCCAACGGATCCCATCCTCAGTTAAGTCGGTGAAGAATTCAGCCCAGGAATTTTTGGATATATACCTGAGATTTGGACAGTAATTCACGAGGCGATCTACTCGGTTCTGTCGACTCCAACCCTAAACCTCTTTGTCCGTGTTAAGGTGTTTGATGATCCACCATTGCAGCAACATATTGCACCCTTGGAAGTATCAA
The DNA here is from genome assembly GCF_019175385.1 of Lycium barbarum. Lineage (NCBI taxonomy): Eukaryota > Viridiplantae > Streptophyta > Magnoliopsida > Solanales > Solanaceae > Lycium > Lycium barbarum. The sequence goes on from NC_083343.1 coordinate 108,495,450, forward strand.
AAATTATTTAGGCATTTGTCAAGAGCTTGAAAGATGTCATCCAATATGATGGGTGCCAAGTCAAAATACCTCGTCTCTTAATCTTTGGTTATCCCGTGGAATATTTCATGGGCCAGGTATATCACCTTAGTGTCTATGGCTAACGACTCATCCAGTGGAAAAACCATAATGCCTAACAAGGTTATGGCGAAGGCTAAAGGTCTAGCGGCTTCCCACGCTTCTCGACTCCTGAATTCTCTTTGATATAGGGTGTATCCGGTGACCTCTCCGAACGTTCGATATAGATCTCTGAAGTCTACAGTAGGCCTTTGTGCCTAGGACGCTTCGGTCAAAGCAAGAAATCGCATAATGTGGCTGACGATGGGCTTGTGTGGAAACAATATATTGTGGTCCGGCTTGTGTCGCCTTCTAAGACAGATTCCATTGCAGTCTATAGCGTCCCTAATCTCTTCTAAGGTAGGAGTCATTTCAATATCACTGAAACAGAAAAACATTTCTTTATCATCCCAATATCCCGCCAATACCTCTATCAGCTTCGGGCGACTTTTCATTGTCATAATGGATCCCCCAACCATTCATACCAGGCCCTCAACAATTATGGAGCCTAAGTGACGATATCAAAGCGGATTCTTCGTTCCATCTACAAAACAAAACACGGTTAAGATTCCCCCCATCCCAATAGGATCAATGGTTCATCAAATAGGCACGAATATGTTTCCACATAACACATAAATGAGATGCGATGTTTTTCGGGTCATAGACCGTCCGAACACGGGGTAGTCACTCTTAATAGGCCTTAGGTAGGTTTGAGATACCTAAGGCCTATCTAGGTATAAATGCTCTAGTTCAATAGGGAATTGTCTTAGCTCTATCCTAGTTTTTCTAGAGTGGTTTTTCACAAATAACCGGGAACCCGAGCGGACAACTGGTGCAAAACCGTTAGGGCTATTGGACGACCGCGTACCAACCCCTCCTCATAACGATTCCAAGAGAAAATTTGGTTTTATAGTGAAGGAACGACTGCGTGCTCCGCGAAGTCGCCTTTGGAACAAAGTGTAAAATAAATGCCAGGAGTGGCGGAGTTATGATATGCATGCAATGACAGTTAATAATTGTGATGAAGTAAACACATAGACAATTAAGGCAAATAAAACTCATATTATTTTGGAGTCCTTATGGTTAGAACCAGTCAGTCCCCAGCGGAATCGTCATCTATCGCAGTCCGCTTTTTACGCGGGCTTAAGGCATAAAAGGTTACTACGAATTTATTGGTGCTCTTTCGGACATTGTTTTAAAAGAGGCGCCACCTAATTTTTGGGAAATTAGGAAAACTAGTTTTGAAGGGTTTATTCAAATACCTGAAAAAACCTTCATAATCCAGAGTTCTAGGTAAGGGTTCTGATGATCCCCTGGGGAAGGTGTTAGGCACCCCAGTATTAAGGATCGTACTATACAGTTGACCTTCGAATTCCAAAATATGAGTATTTGCCTAAAATGTCTATTTTGTGTTTTTTCTCTCAAAGAAACTATCTTTTTTTTTTTTTTTTGCAATTTTGCATATCATTTTTTGGAAAGAAGTTTGAACATGTCCCCTTTATATACAGAGTATCATAGTTTTGGATTTATAATATCCGAATATAAATAACCTTCCTTTATATAAGGAATATATATTTTGGGGGTTTTATGAAGAACGTTGTTACGACTTATGCTTATACTCATACTCTGTATCAGGTTTATCAATCTTAATACGTTCAGTCTTATCCGGAATTCTTTATATTATGACGGTTTTTATATAAAAAGGCGTTTTTCCATTTTTAAAGGGGTGGTATATACTGGTTGTATATACTCACCTTTTTGGCCTTTTATTTGGCCCAAAGTTATAATAAAATAAAGGAGGGGGTCTTACTTTAGTTTTATTTTTAAAAGAAAATGCAAGTCAAGTTTTGTCAAAATCTGGTCTCCTCTCATTTGAAAACCATGTTCAGGGTTGCCTAAATCTTTTAGCATTCTGGAATTTTATACAAGTGACATAAAAAAAACCAACTTCTTTGGGTCAAAATCATCTATGGGCATTGGGCCCAAAATTCTATTTCTTGATCCTTCATATTAAAGTTCTCCTTTTAAAAACAAACTTAAATGAAGCGGGTTTGTATTTTTTCAGAAAAATAAAGGAAAAGAGTTGTCAAATTTCTTTTGAATAACCAGTTTGAATTTCGTTAACACTAAACCATATTTACCATTTTTTAGTTTTTGGAAGAGACTGATTAGCACTTATTTATGTGAAACAGTCTTGGAAATCTAGCTTTATACTTTATTTAAAACGTCGGATTTGATCGTGGTTTTGAAAATTCGCTTGGGGACCTAAGGTCATCTAAACGGCATAAGAACCGTTATCCTAAGACGGCTAATTCAAACCACAAGGTTCCACTATATTATGAGTTTAAAATATTATGAGTTTAATACAACTTTTACAAATACATTGAATTAAACATATAGATAAAAAAAATGACGAGGAGAGATAGACTAGGGGCGTACCAAGACCCTAGTTGGCCATTTTTACCCATGGCTGGGCCTTCTACGCGCCTTGCTATTATTTCCTTCGCAGACTCGATCTTAATCTGAATAGAAGTCCTAGGCCTAATAGGAGGCTAGTCTTGACCCGAATGGTCATGCAAGTGGAGGAGGAAAAGGAAAAAAAGGAACCGGTTAGTTTATAGTTAACCGTCCTTATCACTATAGTAACTAAGGCACACATACGTATATAAATAAAACAAGTCATGCAAAAATCCTTTACTTGTCCCTCTATATCTCAAACTGTTGTAATGGTTCATTTCTGAGAACCCCAGGCATGGCTAACACCGGCGAGACTTGGACAACCCCGAATTACCATAACTCATCTGAAAATAACCAACCCAGTATAGGACAAAGAGAGACCATAGGAATTTAAAGTCATGATATAAACCAGAATGCCACAGCAAACAATGATCATTTAAAGGTTACTAGTCAACCAAGATTAAGAGTCACAAGAAAAGTCAAGTGTTACAGCAACAGTGTGTCCCTCAAATATATACTAAGCTCTCAATTTAAAAAGGCCTAATTACAAACACTGGTTAAGGCAAAATGTTCTCAAAGTAAATTCAAATGATGGCACACTGGCACCTCTTCAAATAGGCAATCTAGGTTAGTATTTTAATACAAACAACACTAAAGTTGTAAGTGATGGGAATGAGAATCTAAGCAACTAAAAGGCCAATAGAGTGGGACAATAGACGGTGTACATCAAATGGCACAAACTATTCAAAAGAGAAGAAACAGTTAACTTGGGAACAAGTGGTCACTCATACTGCCCAAGAGGTGTTCAAAGCAGACCATGTATGCCAGAAGATGGAGTTTAACACACAGGTCACTAATGAGAGCTAACTGAAGACTTACATGGAGTCACACAAGGTATAGAAAAAGCAATAAAGTAGTCATAGGGATGCAACTCATGGCCATAGGGGTAAAAGAAGACAAGTGCAAGCACACAAGTGAAATTAGCAAACAGGAATAGATGCAGGGTTTGGAGGGAGGGTCTAAAGGTCATGAATTGCACACAGACACAGCAACTAGGCCAAGATCAAAGCATGATCATAGAAAAAAAGAGTTTCACTCCACAAGTGCAAACAAAGACAGGATCAGTGGCAATGTCACACAGGTGTAGGATAGTTAAAAAAAACACAAGGCTGGGAATTTCAAGTGACTCACAATAGTTTGGCCGTAGTTCTATGTCATGGGAGGAAAACCAGATAAAGTATAAGCAAAGAAACAACACACACAGTCATGGACAAATAGGGTTCAAACAATATTTCAGCCAGACAAAATAAAAGAAAACAAGTGTGTGCTATCTAGTCCTAATGTGATCCAGAGGAATGTAGGAGTAACACTAAGTCAAGATTCCAAGAATGATCAAAGATGAAAACTACATTAGGTCGCAGAACTGGACTAGCCACTTCATCATTATACTCTAACTAGAATTTACAACTTAGGAAGCAGTTTACAGTTTAAAAGAAAAAAAATGAGTTCAATAAAACTTATCACCTAGTTTTTTTAAAAAAAATTGAATAAGCAAAAAGTCTATAGAGTGTCGGGGATGGATTTAAGACAGACAAGAAAGATCACAAGAAGAAAGAGAATAGACAGCATCCCAAAGTTAAGTGGTCTAAGCCCCCACTTGATGCCTTTTCCAGAAAAATGAGTGACTCTAGGTACACAACTTGTGAAAATCCATACAGTAATGCCAAGAACAGACATAATAGGCAAAAATAGAACCAATAAGGGACGCAAAAGGAGCATAACATCACATAAGCATGAAGAAGATCATCTGAAACCATAGGACACTCACTAAGGCATCTCCATAGTGGTTAAACGCATAGGTAGAAGAGAAAATAGGTTCCACTCAGACCTAGGCAGAGAAATATTTGAACATATTTTAGTATTTTGAGTAAAGATAAATGCCAGGCTTTAAAGGTTAAAACATCATTTTTGCAATCATGACACCAAGGCAGTCAGAGCACAGAGTTGCATTAAAGTGAAGATAGAGACAACCACACAATTGTTTGAGGCCAAATGGTTTCCAAGTCTAAGGTGCACACACAAATACATTCCTGGGACTTCACTAAGTTCCGGGCAAGACAAAACAACCAGAAACCTTAGTTCAATTAGCTAGTTCCTCAAAATAGTAAAGGCACATAAGTATGAAAGGAATAATATAAGGCTTTCATGACACAGAACAAGCACACACCAAAGCCACACTTTATAGGATTTGCAGGTCTTCAGAGAAAGAAGAAGATCACGGTCTATATGAAGCTTAGGACACTGAAACCTATCTATCTTTATTGAGATTTTTATAAGAAATGAAAGTTTAAGAAATCAATTTTTGTAGAAAAAATCAATTCACATATAGGTTCAATAAAATACAGACATCACAAAAGGATCTGTAAACCAAACACAGGCTCAAAGAACAAGATCTTTTGGAAATTCAGTGGCAAAGCCAACATCTAGGTCTGATTTTTATAGCTTCAAACTTAATCAAAACCTTTGACTTAGGAAAGGATCATATTATAAGTATAGACTAAATGGGAGGACACAAAGGAAAAGACAAGAAGAGACAGTAAAACAGTCATGGCACAAGCTGCCTATTTTCTTAACCTCTAGTATTCCATTTAGCTAGGTGATCACACAAAAGAAAGCCAAGCAAGGTGAATTAAGACCTCACCTTAATTCCAAGTTACTTGTATATTCAAAACATAGTAAATGATTGTCTATCAAATGATTGGCTTTATCAGATTTAGACAGGTTAGAAGAAGGCAATTAGAAGAGAACAAACAAGACAACATCAAAACAAGTAGCACAGACCATATATAGCTTAATCTTTTGAAAGAGAAAATGCCTACTGTAAGAGGCCATGAGACAGATTAGCAAAGGTCTTCCCTTTTTAAGTCAATTACCACTTTGCACCACACTAGTTTAGACAAATAGAAAGGGTCAAGTACTAGACCTGGACTAACTATCACTACACTCCTCGATACTTAGTAAAATGATGATTCAAAAGCAGGTTTGATACTTCACCTCTTGACAAAAATGAGCAGCCTAATCAAATGAATAAATGCAGTAACAAATAAAGTCCAATCTATATTTCCAAGCTCTTTTCCTCAGTTTTATTTTATCATATATCTAGGTGAAGCAAATTTAGATAGAAAAAACAGTCTTTTCTTATAAGTAAACATTCCGGGCCACTTGGAGAGTCCAAAATAAATCACGAATGAGTCATACACTTAGGTGAATTCTAAGTAAATCATTTTAGGGAAAGAGAAGTCAACAGACAACAAAAAAGCAAGGAAGTGCTTATTAACTAGAAATACACCTATCCAGTTCAAACTACAAGTCTCTATTAAGGCAATTCCCAAACTGGCCAAAACTAACCTTATGTAAATCAAGTTATACCAAAATGAGCAAGAAGACCTAGTATCATCACAAGTAACAAGTCAAGTAGACTAGACTTAATGTACACACGTTCTGACTAGGTCAATCAACAAAATAATTAGTTCCCAAGGGGGCTAATTGATAAACAAGATAGACTGTAGCAATAAACGACTCCAATTATGAGCCACTAAATTTAAAGAGTTCAGTGATTAGAAGTAAAAGTTAGTGAATATTTGAAATTGCAAACATGAACCTATTTTAATGTTCCAGACCCCAATCAAGTAAGCACAAGCAGGACCAAACAAATATCCCTAGATATGTCATTAAGTTATTATCTCAGCTAAACTTAACATAAATCCTATTTGAACTAGTTTCAAGGAGACAAGTATACTAAATTGGTTCATTTTCATCAGAATTCATTTATCCACAAAGGATAGCAAATTCAGGGCACATATAAATCCAGGCCTAACCAAATGTTACTAATGCCTACACCAAACTAGGCTAAACAGTAAGAATATTAACAAATAAATAGCTAAATATTGACATCTAAACACAGGTAACCACAATATGATCAACATTAACCATCAAAGAAAAAAACTCTTGAAAATAACTAGAACAAGCATTTGAAAGACTAAGACTAAAAAAAAAAGAAACAACAGAGAGAATATTCCTTTTGTTGACACAGCTAAGACCAAACTTGAACTTAGGAGACCCTCCTCCAAACTCGAGCCCAGAAATGCCAAAATGACAAAGAAAACACAACTATTTAAGACCTTTTGAGAAAAACTTCAACTATTTAAAGACTAGTACTTCCAAGTCTTTAGTATTTATAGCTATTTTATCTCTATTTTGCCCGACCTCTTGAACTGAAACTAGAGGTTTCTATAAATAGAAACCCCAAACTATATCAACTGGGTGAAACAACGATGTGGGATAAAGGTTCTACGGCCAAGATCTCCTCCACAGAGAAGGAGATCAACGGTCAAACGACGAACACGACTATCCAAAGAAAAAGAGAGCAACATACATAAACAAGAAGAAGCAAACTTACCGGGGGGAGGGGCTCGAGGTTGTCGTCACTATGGTGACGACATTAATGGCGATGGGACAAGAAAGTTGGGTGGTGCGTGGTGGAGAAGTTGTCCACACCGCCACCCTACGCTTCTATACCCTCTAACCCTAAAACGTGTGAAGGCCAACGGAAAATGTGGGAGCCTTCTAGGCTCTTCCACGATGGAGGGAGTATATTATTATAATCTAGGTCGGGTCGGTCCAATTGGACCGGGCTCAGCCCAATTTTTTTTTTAAAATGTCCCTCAAATGCCAAACGAACCCAGGCCCGCCATTTTAAAAAAAAAATGTCCCTGATATACATTTCATATGAGAATGTATATCAGGTGTATATGCCTAGGTAGGGGCAAAATTGGCAATTGCAAAAATAGCATAGAAATAGAAAATAAGAAATTGAAGACTAATCAGTTAATAGACATCAAATTATGCAAGGCAAATTATTTAAAAATCTAATGAATCAAATTCTTTTGCAAGTATGACCTGAAAAAATTAAAAGAAGGTTTGCAATTATAACCTTTGCAACAAAATCAGAAATTCCCTTTATTAAATTATTTAGTTATTGCCAAATAATTTAATTATTGCAAATATAGTCTCAATTTGGTATTAATTTTACCTGTTAAAACTAATTTTCATTAATCACCTTAATTAATTTGCCAATTGATTGAGCATCTCAATTAAAGTTATTTGGGGGGCTAGAATTGCAAAATGACCCCAGCTTATCTTGAACCATGAATTGGTTAATTACGAGGAGGTCATTTATGTAGGAACTCAGAAATTAAATGAAATTGTATTTTGTCAATACAATTTTTTGTCAATAATAAAAAAATAAACAGATAAACAGGCAAAATTCAAAGCTCGAGGGGTTAAATAGTAATTTTATTAATTTACTTGAACTCCTTGGATAAATAAAATAAATTGCTTCTTATTTTTTAATTTCTGAATTAATTAAATGAACAATTATTTAAAATTGTCCTGCGGTTGATAAATTAAAAATATTTTATAGAAAATGCTGTAAATGCTGCAAATTGCCAATAAAATCATTGAGTAATTAATAGAGCCTCGAGGGTTCTGCTATTAATATATATCAGTAAATAATGGCTTGGATAATTATGCAAAGTTATCCAGGTTTTCTGCGAATGTGCAAAATTATTTTATTTGTTGTCCAAGGACTTTGAGTAATCAAAATAAATTACGGAAGGTCAAAAATTAGGTGTCAACAAGGATGAATCGCACCATTGTTGAGAAGGTGAGAAGTATGCTCAGAATGGCTAAACTGCCTAAATCATTCTGGGGTAAAGCAGTTCAGACAACCTGTTACCTGATCAATCGTAGTCCATCAGTTCCATTTGAGTTTGACATCCCAGAGAGAGTTTGGACCAACAAGGAGGTGTCCTACTTGCATTTGAAGATGTTCGGTTGCAAATCTTTTGCACATGCACCGAAAGAGCAGAGAACAAAGCTGGATGCTAAATCTGTTCCCTGCATATTCATCGGATATGGAGATGAAGAGTTCGAGTACAGGCTGTGGGATCTTGTAAAGAAGAAGGTCATCAGAAGTAGAGACGTAGTCTTCTAAAAAAGTGAAGTTGGAACTGCTGATGATCTGTCAGAGAAGGACAAGAATGATATAGTCCCCGTCCTTGTTACCATTCCTTCTAACCATCCCAAAAGTATAGAAAGTACGACCAACGAGGTTGCCGAGCAAGGGAAGTAACCGGACGAGATAGCTGAGCAGGGAGAGTAACTTGGTGATTATGTCGAGCAAGTTGAGTACTCTACTCAGGAAGAAGAAGAACAATCTCAACCTATGAGAAGATCAGAAAGGCAAAGGGTAGAGTCATCCAAGTATCCTTCCTCATAGTATGTCCTCATTAGTGATAAGAGGGAGCCAGAAAGTCTGAAAGAGGTGATGTCCCATCCAAAAAAGAGTCAGTGGATGAAATCCATGCAAGAAGAGATGGATTCTCTATAGAAAAATGGCACGTACAAGCTGGTTGAACTTCCAAAGGGTAAGACCACTCAATTGCAAGTGGGTCTTCAAACTCAAGAAAGATGAAAATGGAAAGCTAGTCACATACAAAGCTCGATTGGTGGTAAAAGGCTTCGAACAGAATAAAGGTATTGATTTTGATAAAATTTTCTCACTTTTCAACCTGATTTCTATTCGAACCTTTTTGAGCTTAACAGCTAACCTAGATCTTAAAGTGGAGCAGTTGGACTGCATTTCTTCATGGAGATTTGGAAGAGGAGATTTATAGAGAGCAGCTAGAAGGATTTGAAGTATCTGAAAAGAAACATATGGTGTGCAAATTGAATAAGAGTCTTTATGGGTTGAAGCAGGCACCAAGGAAGTAGCACAAGAAGTTTGACTCATTCATTAAAAGTCAAACTTACACAAAGACCTATTCTGATCCATGTGCATACTTCAAAATATTTTCTAACAACAACTTTATTATTTTGTTGTTGTATGTGGATGACATGTTAATTCTAGGATAAGACAAGGAGCTGATTGCCAAGTTGAAGGGAGATTTGTTCAAGTCATTTGGCATGAAGGAATTGGGCCCAGCACATCTAGGGATGTATATTGTTCGAGAACGAACAAGCAGAAAGTTGTGGCTATCTCAACAGAAGTACATTGAACGTGTACTGGAACACTTCAACATGAAGAGTGCTAAACCCGTCAGTATGCCTTTTGCTGGTCATCTGAAGTTGATCAAGCGGATGTGTCCTACAACAAAGGAAGAGAATAAGGGCATGGTCAAAGTTCTTTATTCTTCAACAGTCGAAAGCTTGATGTATGCAATGGTATGCACTAGACCTGATATTGCTCATGTAGTCGGTGTTGTCAGCAGGTTTCTTGAAAATCCTAGAAAAGAAGACTTGGAAGCAGCCAAGTGGATACTCAGGTACCTTAGAGGTACTACTGGAGACTGTTTGTGTTACGGAGGATCTGATCCAGTCATGATGGGTTACATAGATGCTGATATGGCAGGTGATCTTGATAATCGTAAATCTGCTACTGATACCTGTTCACATTTTTAGGGGGAGCTATATCATGGCAGTCGAAGTTGCAGAAGTGTGTCACACTCTCTACAACTGAAGCAGAGTATATTGCCGCTACAGAAGCTGGCAAGGAGATGATATGGCTGAAACGGCTCCTTCAAGATCTTGGATTGCATCAGGAGGAGTATGTTGTTGTAACGACCCATTTGGTCGTTTAGCACTTTTAGGCCTAATGTCCCTAAAACACCCTTTTCGTGGTCTAATTTTTGGTGTCTATAGCTTGCGATAACGGGTGATTTGGTTATTTAATTGACGAGTAAATTTTAGAATATATGTATTTAATGTGTGTGAATAGTTTATTCATAGAAATAATATTTGCACACATATAAGGTGTAAGTGGGTAAATATGGTATTTGACGTAGTGGATAATTGGTTATATGTTTAATTTTAACGGGAGATTAATTACCTATAAGTATCTTATGGTTAATGATTAAGTGTGGATGTAATTAAATAAATGTGGGAATAAAGTATAGATGTAGTAGTGTGGTCACTTAACAAACGAACTATTTCAGATTTGTTAGATAGCAATTAGTGGATGAACAAAGTGCGTCATGGACAGATGGTATCATAAGGGACATGATTTCATTTACTTAAGTTAGTGGTGGCACCTTTTGAGATAAATAGTAATAAATAAACCAAGAGGGCAACGTGCAAAGGACTTATCAATTGAATTAATAAAAGGCCTGATGACTCAAAAAGCACATAAGGTGCAATAATTACACATAGCAAGTGGGGACAACTAATCTTGAATCTCACCACTTAAGATTGTTGCATCACGTGGGAATGGTCCAAAAAATAATAATATATGGAATAAGACCACTTTTAATAGACTCATGTCCATGGAAAACGTTCACAATATTTACAGATGTAGCAACCATATTTCACGGAGCAATAGGAATTAACGTGATCTATTTCTTAGCAACAACAAATGCCTAAGTAATATATATATATATATATATATATATATAGGTGGCCTCTTTTGTAGATGTTTTAATGAAATATTAGAATATGTATTAGTTGTATAAGATACTCAAGATTGATCAATATTTTATTAGTAATACCATGAGATAAGGTTTAAATCTTGAAATGCTCCATGTGTATTGACGTGTCAGTTGCTGTTAATAGCCATATATATGCCTTATGCTACTAAATCAATGAATAAGTACTACAAAAAGGACTTTTGGTCATACATGTTATATTTGGCCAACACGTGTTTTATAAAAAGATGATGATTAAGGGACAAGTGCTTAGATATCCACTACCACTGTTATTAAAAAAGGGGAGTAGCAACATTTAAATAAAGGTGGGCAAACCATTTCATTTCCACAGAATTCCAAGATCCACAACTTTGGAGACTCTTCTAGAAAGTAATAATTATAAAGTGGCACCCACAATTCACTATGGTCAGGAAACCTACTTATTAAAGTCATAATAATATATATGTTTTAATGGAAAGGAGGGGCAGCAACATACAACCCCACTAGCTATTGTACATTTCTAATTTTTGGAGGGGCATTAACGTCTTCCATTTACATAGCAAGAACACAACTTTGAGTTTCTATATTAGCAACATGGTCTGCAAATCTAAGGGTGCTTCACGTGTGCAAGGAGGCAGCAACATAAGGAAATTGAATTAAGGAAGAAGAAGCGGTGTAATTGGTGCAAGTGATTATAGGATATGTCCTAATTAAATTAAGACTTTGTCAGTTTGGAAGCACTTCAGAAGGAAAAAACTTTGGCATGGAAGTTCGTGACACCTGTTCGGCATTGAGGTAAGTTACGGCTTACTTTTTGTCTAGACTCCGGTTAGCAAAACGTATGTAGATAGTAGTAATTGACGGGGAAAGCATGATAGGTCTTCAGGTATGGTGTGGAGGTAAATTCCATCTAGGTTGATATTGTCAGCTGTTACGTGGGCTTGTCGCCATTATTGTGATACTGTTATGTGGGCTCGTCGCCATTATTGTGATATTGTTCTGTGAGCTTGTCACTGTATTGTGATTTCATGTACTTGATACAATTTCCTCTCTCTTGTTATCTCACTAGCCATATGGAAGAGGAAGGTTATTACCGAGAAACTGAATATTGAATTGCACTTCCTAGTATGAATCTATGGAACCTATGACTGCGGTGATTATTGAGGTTGATTTCATGCGAGGCATGCATCCCATATTCTATGTGCTATTTGATATAATTATCACCTAGTTGTATCTTTATCACATACTAGCTCACTCACCTTATGAAAGTGAAGGGTAATATTGATTATTGAGCCATGGACAATAATATGACTTGTACTTGTTTATTGCATATTGGTGATATAGTTGAGATTGATATCATGCATGATATGCTTCCATATTACTTTTATGTTTTCCTAATGGTGAGGAGAGTGATTGAGAGACTCTGAGGTCTTTGCCGGAGATTGAGAGTGACAGAGAGACTCCGAGGTATTTGCCGGAGATTGAATATGATTGAGAGACTCCGAGGTCTTTGCCAGAGATTGAGAGTAATTGATAGCCTCCGAGGTTTCTGCCGGAGAGCACGAGTGGTACATGGATTTCGCGGGTCCCCCATGGGTCATGACTATGAGGCATTGCCATAGCATGTGTGTACGAGAATGGAGCGTGAGAGGTGACTACTGCATTGCATAACATTTACATAGCACGACATTGCATTGCATTGCATAGCACTCCATTTGAATTGCCATTCATGTCATTGCATGGCACATTCTCTGATTGATTCTTGATTTGTGAATTATTGAGTTGTTGTTTGTAAGTATTTATTTTAGAGGCTTGATGGACTCGAGGTTTATAGATTTCTCCCTAGGCTTATAACCTGAAATATGGAAATCCCTTGTGACTATTGTTACTGCAAGACTTTCATATGTGCTAGAGTTGTGACAGTGTTTGATTACTTATCTATTTACCTGTTAGTTGCTTCCTATTTATATGTGTGAACTAACCATTGTCGGCCTATGATACCTACGAGCCTTGTGTTGTGCTCATACTACTCTTGCTACACTCCTTGTGGAGTGTAGAGTTATTTTCAGGTGATGTTCGGAGTCTCACGACCGTTTCGAGGCATTCGTCAAAGGCGTTTGGGTGAGCTATTTGAGATCTTGCAACCCAGAGTCTCTCCTTAGATTTCTGTTGTTCTCTATCCTTAAACAGAAGTCGTATCCAGTTTGAGTCTGTTATCTACTTCAAATTGTAAACTTCTTAGAAGCTCTTGTATGAGTCTCGACCAGATTTTGGAAATTTCTTATAATAAAATTATTTATTCCGCATGTTGTATCAAATTAAGGTAGTTACCTAAAGGGTTCGCCCACCAGGGAGGGTTAGTGTGGGTGCCCACATGATCCATGATTTGGGTCGTGACAGTTGTCTATTGTGACAGTCAAAGTGCAATAGACTTGAGCAAGAACTCCATGTACCATGCAAGGATGAAGCACATCGATGTGAGATATCACTGGATTTGGGAAAATATAGACGATGAATCTGTGCAGGTCAAGAAGATCCCTATAAGTAAGAATCCTTCAGATATGTTCAGGAAAGTGGTACCAAGAGACAAGTTCGAGCTATGCAAGGAACTTGTAGGCATGCATTCAAACTAGAAGCCTGACGTTGCCTCCTTCAGGTGAATGGGACTGGAAGGGGAGATTGATGAGATCCATCCCATTTGGTTGTAATTCGTATGTGCTAATTTACTTGGTTGGAATTCTTACTTGGAGCCAAAGGCAAAATTTGTGGATTACAAATTTTGGGTCTTTTTCTTTTTCTTCTTTTTGTGCTTGGAGGCCAAGTTTGGTCTTCTATAAATGGAGAACATTTCTTCCATTTGCAATCACACCAATCAAAGAGAGAAAGAAGAGTGAGGCATTCACAGATTGAGAAATAGTCTGTGAGAAAAAATAGAGAGTGAGAGATATTGTAGTTAGGTGGAAAATCTTAAAAGAGGGTTATTTCTTTTGAGTGTGTAGTGGTCTTTGGAGCATTTTACTCAGACCTACAAAGTGTAAAATCCTTGCTATAATGATATCAGTTGCTCCTCTCGGCTCATAATTTTTTCCCTTTTGGGTTTCCACGTAAAAATCTTGGTGTCATTATCGCTCTTTTATTCTTGTTGATTAACCATATCACAGTGCTACATTATTATTCCGGTATAGATACCGTGAATATTATTTCTGTGGTGGGTTTATTCCCAACACTAGCTTGCTTGGTCCGGTGCATCATTAAGTAGAATGCGGTTAGGGGTTCCAAACCTGCTAGATTTGCAGCTTTCCCCCTTCTGTTTTTTTTCAATTCTTTTCTAAGATGTTAGTTAATGGGGCTTCCACAGTGGACCGAAGCAATAGTTTATTTTTCTGTAGCTGCAATTAATACTTCTACACATTTTAAAAGAAATTATTCTTATTTTAGCAAACTCAAAAACCTGCAATTTGCAATGTTTGGGACTAGGCATATTATATTTTGCTGCTTAAATTTTAAGCATTTTGCTATTTTATTCTTTCATTTTCTTTCTTGGAATAAAATTAATTATGAGTTTTTGAGTTGATGCCTTATATAAAAGAAAAAGCATTTACTAACATTTTTAATTAGGCTGTTGTGATCACATATAAAATTGTTGAGTTGTAATAACGTATTCTCTCTGTTCGTTTTACTTGTCCAGTGTAGACTTTGTACTTCTTTAGGAAAATCATTTATTAAATACTTATTTTATTAAGTTGCACATAATAATTTGGATTTGGAAATCTAACTTTGATTGTGAGTATTCTAATAAATTTTGAGAAACAATTATAAGCGTTTAAAATTGAAAAAAATCTCTCTTAATTTTAGCAAATGAACAAATAAAAGGAAAAAAAATTAAAATATTGGGCTGGTAAAAGGAAACAGAGGGAGTACTTGAATATGCTTTATTCATATAATTTGAATTGTGTTTTTTTTTATTTTCTTTATATGTTGTTGTTATTGTGATTGGTTCATTTGTCCATTTCTTTAAATGCTAACACTGCTTACAAAAAATTATGTCTACGCTGCTGGCAATTGAGTAAAGGAACATTCACTTAATGAGTAAACATCAAAATGAAAATACAAAGTGAAAGGATATATACATTTGTTTGTTGTAGCTTTGAAATTTCCTCGTCAAGACTCGTGCAAGGACTTGAGAAACAACGACATTTTTTTATCACCATTCATAGTTGTCTTTCTTGACTTTAATGTACTATACTAAGCTGCTTTTAAGTTTGATTTTAATTGTTTAAGTAAAGTTTAGACTGTACGTGGAGGTTCAAAAATGGGAACTGAAGTCTTAATAATTGTTGATTAATTAAATCAATCTGTATCTCTCCTCGATGTGATTATATGACCTCCGAATTAAAGTTGGTGTGAGATATTTTTTCATTATTCCTCCAAAGGATATGTTTCTCACTCCAACTTTAATTCTATCTCCATTAGTGTTATTTGGATTTACATGAGTTTGATACTATCTTCATTCTATCTATCTTGTTAATTTTTTTTTCTTTACAAGTTATGCCGGATTAGTATGAATAGTTTTGGTACTATAACAACAACAAAATATCCAGTGAAATCCCACAACATGGAGTCTGAGTACCATCAAAAATGAATTTGGAGTTTTACATCAGTTACATATATAGATGAAATCTCAGTAAAACTTAATGAATACGAGTAAATAAATTGCCTAAATCATGAGAGATTAATTCGAAAGTAACGGTGTTCCTATAGCAATACCAGCTATGCACAAAGTGCAATGGACGAACCAATGAAGTAAGAGGTGCAGCGTCAAACTCTTCTCAGTTTGTTTTTGAGAAGAGTGGATACATTTGTGAAGATTTGGAAGAGAATATTGCAGTAAGAATACGAAAACGAAAGAGTTAATGGTCAAAAAATACATCCGAACTATCACTTGTTCGTGAGTTTTCTACTTTAACTATTAGGTGTGCGAGTTTCCTATCTGAACAATCACCAACTATTTATTAAGACACACCTAAACTATAGTTGTTCATTTTTTCTACCTGAACAATGGTGATAATTCAGATAAGAAAAGAGAACAACTAATAGTTGAGGTCTGTTTTGATAAATAGTTTGTGATATATAGTTTAGGCAGGAAACTCATACACCTGATAATTCAGGTAGGAAATTTACGAAAAAGTGATAGTTCAGGGTTTTTTTTTTTTTTTTTTTTTTTACAATTATCTCAAAACTAAAATGTACTTAGGTTGAATGTGCCATTTAATTAATTTTTAAAAACAGGGTTGTATCACGTGTTGTATTGTCCAAAATCCATATGTGCTTTAGATTCCAGTCTTAAAACTTTAGGCAGTATTTTTCAGGATACCTATCCTAGGGGTGTTGTATGCCATTTTATGAAGAACACAAAAACATGGGGGACTAGACCTTACCCCTGGTATACATACACAGATCACAAGCAATCCAGTCAAAAAGAGAATGCTTAACACTATTTGTTACATATTCTCACCAACAAATGACTAAACAGTTAACTAACACAGAAATTAGTCTTTATCATATCTAATTCTGTCCCTAGGAAGCTGCATGTTATCCCAAAAAATAAGAGCCTTTGACCAAAATAAGCTATTTTTTAAATCAATTTACCAAAGTAATACGTTTTTTATTTTTTTTACGGAACTAGCATAAACGTATTCCTGAGTAACGTATTAGGCATTATTTTATTCAAAAATTCTAACGGAAAAAATTAGGTCGGGTTAACGGTGTTAAAAGCTAATTCGTGACTGTTAGTAACGTATTATTCCTAATACGTTACTGTCAGTAACGACTTTAGAGAATTCAAATACGAACAATCCTTTTATGTAATCTGACATTGACTGATGTTAAAGCCGTAACTAGGAGTTACGATTTTAGCATAAAACGTAACTGACAGTTACGTTTCTACTCAAACTAGACATGCGCAAATCTTGCCGAGAATCCTGCAAATTGGGAATCTTTCTGATTGATTTGACTATAAAACGTGATTAATAGTTACGTTTTAATTGTAAAACGTGACACACAATAACGACACACTGCTAAAGTCCCTCTTCCTCATACTTTTTGAACAAACCACATATCATTATAAAATATAGTGTATGAAACGAATGTTCAAACACATTCGAACAATTTTCATCAAAGCTTCTACTTGTGTGGCCTATTGTTGGAACAGCATTAAAAAATTCAACAGGTATAAGTTAATTAAGTCAAATATTTCGTAATATGTTAAAATAATACTATAGTTTTAATTTATTTTTCTGTTATATTAATAATAATAAGTGTCTTATTTTCGTGTGTAGGAGTAAAGATGACCAATTTTGAACATAATGTGATGGTTGCTTTGTATTGGGGTGGCGAAATAATTACTGAAATGAACGGATTCAGGTACACTGAAGGTGCCAAAATGATTGTCAGCATGTTTATTTCAACGAACTATGCTGAATTGGTTGAACTATTGCATGAGAAGATGGGGACAAATAGTGAAAATATTCAAATTGATATTTCTGGAAAATATCCATGCTCATTTCAAGGTAACAATACAAGGTTCATTGAGTTTAAAATTGAGAATGACCAGTCCTTGCTACAATTTTTCTCCATACGGCAAAAATTTGCGGATAAGATCGATATAAATATTTTGGAGATTTATGTAAAGACCAAACCAGCAAATCAAAATAATATATTTCAAATGAGTGGTCAGCATGGTTATCACATGAATTTGTTGGCTCAAAATTATGGATTTGCTATGGCCAGTCAGCCTCATCTCGGAATTGAACAAGTTTTTTTTTATAAATATAGTTAATACTTTTATTAATATTTTTAGGTATACCTGTAGTAGTGGTAGGAATCCCGCTATCTCATGTTGCTTAGCCTGTGAGGCCTTACAAAGATAGTGATACTTAAATACACTAAGTTTTTTCAAATAAAACTTACTTCGGGCACCTTTTCAACCCCTAAAATGACGATCCGAACGTCTACGTATCCTTGATGTATTGGGCCTACATTATTGTACGCAGAAAAAAATATCAGGTTCTATATAAAATATTGACGTTTCGGAGTCTTGATCCACGACTAATCGTTGGTCAAAGTATGGAAAAAACACTAAGTTTTTTCAAACAAAACTTACTTCGGGCACCTTTTCAACCCCTAAAATGACGATCCGAACGTCTACGTATCCTTGATGTATTGGGCCTACATTATTGTACGCAGAAAAAATATCAGGTTCTACATAAAATATTGACGTTTCGGAGTCTTGACCCACGGCTAATCGTTGGTCAAAGTATGAAAAAAACACTAAGTTTTTTCAAACAAAACTTACTTCGGGCACCTTTTCAGCCCCTAAAATGACGATCTGAACGTCTACGTATCCTTGATATATTGGGCCTACATTATTGTACGCAGAAAAAAATATCAGGTTCTATATAAAATATTGACGTTTCGGAGTCATGACACACGACTAATCGTTGGTCAAAGTATGGAAAAAAACACTAAGTGTTGCAAAAAATAAAGTTTGGCCAATTTTTTTTGCTTTTTGGTACTGTTTCTATAACGCAGTATTTTACTGCGCTAAAGGTAGTTTTGTAACTTTTTTTTTGTTGGAAGAGCGAAACTAGAAGCCTGGACACGGGTTTCGCCAAACTCAATAATTTTTGCTCAAATAATATATGTGTTAAGAAATTTATTAAATATGTATAAATAATAAGTTTAGAACATAAGTATTAAATCTGAAATCGTCGTTCTAAAATCTAAAAACATAAAGTTGAACTCTTGGCTCTGACTGTGCCATCTAATCACGTGGGTAACAATATCCAATTTTTTTTTTCTTTCTATGTGAATAAAATAATCACATAACTTGCACACTAAATTGTGTAAGAAAATGTTGTCAGCATGGAAATGACATTGACATAACAGATAACAACTATTAAAGGTAAGTGTACAATTTTATTGTGTGTCACGTTTTACAAATAAAACGTAACTACAGATAACGTTTTATAGTCAAATCAGTCAGAAGAATTGTAAGTGCACAATCTTATTGTGTGTCACGTTTTACAAATAAAACGTAACTACAGATAACGTTTTATAGTCAAATCAGTCAGAAGGATTCCCAATTTACAGGCACTACAAGAAATTAGGCTTACGACGACATTTTATAAATGTCATATTAAATGCCATAAGTGTCGCAAAATCACTTAGCGACATTTATTTTACATTTAGTACAAATGTCGTAAATTTGAGGGTCGGGAATTTTCCGACATTTATATTAATGTCGGTACATAATTTACGACATTTATTTACAACTTTTTAAAAACGTCACAACAAAATTTCCAACATTTAGATTAATGTCGGCAAAATAATTAGCGACATTTATTTGCAACTTTTATTAAATGTCACCGATTTTGAAATTAATTTAATTGCGACATATAACGAAATGTCATCAAATCATACCATCCTTACTACGCATACATAGAAATGTCGGAAAATCATCTCTAGTCAATAGCATCATTTTTCTTTTTTATATACTGAAAAAATCTAATTTAATGCCACGATGAATCATATAATTCCAGTACACAAGTTATACACTACAATAGAACTTTGAATTAAACAAAAGAGTCACTTCGACAAACTTTTGAAAAATCTCGTGAACACCATTAAATATATGGTTCCGGAAGAATACAAAATTTTCTCCTAAGCTGAGAATGCTATAAATAAAATCTAATATTGACTAGTGACCACAAAAACACCAATTCATTGATTGTCACTTGTTGAGCCTTCATACAAAGCAGCATCTTGAATCTCTATGACAACATGCATACTCTTCAAAAGATTTCTCTTCTTGACTCTAATTTTTGCATATCGACTTCTGATGAAGATGAGAAAGAGATCTCTGACAGCAAACCAAAGATAAGGGCAAATATTAGAAGTTAGAAAAATATGGTTTAAACAAAATAGCAAGCAACTTTTATAGAAGACAAAAGATCGTGAAATAAGAGTATTGGTACATTCACGATACAGTTAAAAAGGTAAAATACAGATCTCAAAATTTAGTGTCAATCCTAAAGTCCACACCACAGAGGATTACTTTCACATCCACAAAAATATGATCCAATGCAACAATCATATTATACAATTAATCTCTTTCGGGACTCCACTTCGTAAAACCTACAAAAGAAAAAATAAATCAAGAAAAGTAAATGACAAATAAAATTCAAGCAGAGAGAGAGAGAAGAGAAATGGAGAAATTAGGCCGCCGGTGCAGCCTATGACGTAAAGGGAATTGGGGGAAGGGAAAAGGTTAGGGTTCCAGCTTTTATTCGTGGGAGTAGTATTTGATTAAGTTTAAAATTATTGGGGGGAAGATTTAGTCTTTGGGGATTTTTTAATTTTTTGGGGGGAAAGTCTGGGTCCAAATGAAAAAGAGTATTAAAGTACATAGAACCAAAATAAATAAATAAAACTGCTCCTATTTCTATAACTACTATAATTTCATAAGCTTTTTTTTATTAGTAGTAGCAAATAGTATTCCTTGCAAAATCAATTACTTTAATAAGAGCTTAAATAAAGTTCAAATGCATATAAATAAAATAAATATGACACGAATTGTCCCGTAGTAAAATCGATTGTCGTCGATGCCTTTTTCTCGGTTCTTTCCTCCATTACAAGAGTTCGAACAAGAAAAAAATAAGAGTGCCCTATAAAGAATGTTGTAAAAATTCATAATAGAATTTGGCCATAACAATAATGAAAAGATCAATAATGGATAAAAAAGCCAAGTCATATTCTGAAAATAATTAATATTCTTTAAATATTATCCGCAATGACACCTATTCTAATACTACTAGTTAAATACTTTTTAAAAAGTCATATGTGCGATAGTTTTCTTTAATTGGTAGAAATATTCAATAGCTCTATTGTTATAATTGTATAATTTAATTTTAACTAATTTACACAAATAATTTAGTCACGTGTGGGACTACACTGTATGTGTTGTTGTTGTTGTTGTAATTTAGCCATATTTTTAGTTCCAAACTCATTCGTTATATATATATATATATATATATAATTACTACTTTATGCATCCACTAATTCTTTCCCTAGAATTAAATATAAAGAGTGATGACATAATTTAAAAAGATTTAGATTTCCAACATTAGGTGTAAAAGTCAGTAATTAGCGACTAATAATATGACATTTGAAATAAATGTCATAATATTTTCGACATTTGTATCAAATGTCGTTATTTTAACGACATTTTACGCCAAAAATCGTTGTTTAGCTATATTTTATTCCAAATGTCATTATTTTAGTGACATTTTTCGTCAAATGTCACTATATTTACGACATTTTACATCACATGTCATTATTTTTATGACATTTTTTTCATAAATGTCGAGAAATTCCTTTTTCCCCGACATTTATTTTAAATGTCACTAAATAAATGTCGTCGTATCTTTACTTTCTTGTAGTGAGGATTCTCTGCAAGAGATTGCGCGTGCCTAGTTTCAGAAGAAACGTTACTGTCAGTTACGTTTTATGCTGAAGTCGTAATTGCGGGTTACGACTTTAGGATCAATCAATGTCAGATTTCATAGAAAGATTGTTTGTACCTAGAATTTCTAAATTCGTTACTGTCAGTAACGTATTAGCCATAATACGTTATTGGCAGTAACGAATTATATTTTAACGCTGTTAACCGATGACTTTTTTGTCCGTTGGAATTTTTGAATAAAATAATACCTAATTCGTTACTCAGGAATACGTTTATGCTAGTTCGGTTAACTTTTAAAAAAACGTATTATTTTGGAGAATTGGCTCAAATAATAGCTTACTTTGGTAAAAAAATCCAAAAAATAAGGTCCCTTTCCACTAGGCAGTACTTGTTTGACTACTAAAAGTGAATAGGTCATGAAATACCTCTATATACATAAGAGATGTACTATATATAGCTCAAGTGGGAAACAAAAAGTACTTAGAAACACAAACATGGCTTCTAAACCAGGCATTCTCACAGAATGGCCATGGACACGCCTTGGCAACTTCAAGGTGCAAACTCTTTCTTGAAATCTCTCATGTTTCAGTATAAAGTTTTCTTGTTTTTTAATTATATCAATCATGAAGTCATTATACCTAGAATATAATTCTTCTAACTTTTTTTTTTTTTTGCTTTGGATGAAGTATTTGGTATTGACACCATTTGTGTGTCATAGCATATACTCTTTCTTCAGCCAGAGTGACATTTTATACCTAATCATACTCCCACTTCTACTCTCGAGAATGATTCAAAACCAGATATGGATATCCTTATCTCGCTACAGGACTGTGAAGGGTAATAATCGGATCGTTGATAAGAACATCGAATTTGATCAAGTCGACAGAGAAAGAAACTGGTATATATGCTTCCTTTCAAATTCTTCCACTCCACAATAGGAAGAAATTAGTAATCATTTTGGAACTGACTGAAACGGAAATGGGATCATATAAACTAGTAGGACAGATAAAGTACAACACAAATACACCCTACTCTCCAACCCCTCCCCCCAACCCCCCCCCCCCCCACACACACACACCCCACCCCTCTTTTTTTAATTTTTTTCTAATTTGGGACTGAGGCATAGTTATCTTTGTTGTTATTGTATAGGGATGATCATATCATATTTAGTGGGTTGTTGTACTATAGTGGATACCTGAAGATGGAACAGGTTCATCACTGGCCCCTATGGAGGACTGATGGGATCATTATAACTGCATTGATCCATATTGGTCCTGTGGAGTTTCTCTATTACTGGTTTCACAGAGCTCTACACCACCATTTTCTCTATTCTCGTTATCATTCTCATCACCACTCCTCCATTGTTACTGAGCCCATCACTTGTAAGTCCTCTTCAAATGCATTATGTACATTGATCGTCACAACTAAAAAATCACTATTTTTTCACTGAAAAATTGTTCAGTAGCTATTCCCACTGAATATCGGTTGGAAAACCTAAGTAGTAGTGTTTTCACATGGAAAAATTAGAAAATTTTCTCAGCGTTTCAACGAAAACCTGTTTTCCATTATGCATTTTCTGTGAGCTGGTTCAGTGGGCATGAGGTAGGAAAACCGTGTTTTATAACATAAATTTTTCACTGAATGCCGGTTGGAAAAACCTCTGTTTATTGTAGTGCGTGTAAAGAAAATTTTCACTATCCGGTTACCGATTTACGAACAATTTTTTTTATTTGTATTTTGGCAGCTGTTGTTCATCCGTTTGCTGAGGTCCTAGTTTATTACGCCCTCTTTACCATACCAGCAATTGCAACAGAATTCACTGGGACTACTTCTATATCTTCATTTGTTGCTTACACCACCTTTATTGATTTCATGAACAACATGGGCCATTGCAACTTTGAGCTTATTCCTAAGTGGATCTTCTCTATGTTCCCACCTCTGAAGTACTTGATGTATACACCCTCGTGAGTGATCTTCTTCGCCCTATACTTCAATGAGTTTAAATTTTACGTTAGGATGATTAAAAAATATATTTACATAATCACATCAGGTACAAGATAGTTACTCTTAAGATAAGCGCTTTCATTAGTAATATGATATCAACGTATCGATGGCACAGGTACCACTCACTACATCACACACAATTCAGAACCAACTATTCTCTTTTCATGCCAATGTATGATTACATATTTGGTACAATGGATAAGTCGTCAGACAAATTGTATGAAAAGTCAGTTGAGAGGAAAGCTGAAGTGCCTGATGTGGTGCACCTTACACATCTAACGACTCCACAATCCATCTATCATCTACGACTAGGATTTGCATCCTTGGCCTCGAAGCCTCATGACAACACCTCTAAGTGGTATTTGTGGTTAATGTGGCCGGTCACGCTATGGTCAATAATGATTACTTGGATTTATGGTCACACATTTGTTATTGAGAGGAATTTGTTCAAGGACCTCAAATTACAAACTTGGGCTATTCCAAAGTTTCGCATACAAGTAATTTATATCATTCAAGATTGTTAATTTTTGTTCATTTCCTATCCATTGTTAAAGAGATTATTTGTCCTGATTCTTAATTTTGTTATAGTACTCTAGCCCATGGCAAAGAGAGAGGATTAATAACTTGATCGAGGAAGCCATCATGGAAGCAGATCAGAAAGGCGTAAAGGTTTTGAGCCTCGGACTGTTAAATCAGGCAAGTAAAATTAAATTAAATAGTTAATTTTGAGAGTCTAACAAGTTGATACTTATAGAAAAATGTTACTAACTTTGTAGGAAGAGAAGCTAAATGACAATGGTGAAGTTTACATAAGGAAGCATTCTCAGTTGAAAGTGAAAGTGGTAGATGGAAGTAGCCTTGTTGTTGCTGTGATTCTTAACTCCATTCCTAAAGGAACTTCCCAAGTGATCCTTCAAGGGCGTCGTCGTTTGTCCAAAGTCGCTTACTCTGTTGCCCTTGCCCTGTGCCAACGAGGAATTCGGGTATATTAGTCTTTTGAATTATTATTAATCTCCTCCTTTGATTATGGTTGTACTCTTTAATATTTCCTATCCGTTGTAAATTCTTTATACATATATAGGTTGTCACGTTAGACGAGGAAGAGTACAAGAGACTTAAAGCAAAGTTTACTCCTGAGGCTGCAACTAATTTGGTCTTGTCGAAAAGTGCAAATGCTTCAAAGGTATATAGAACCTATAAGTGAATCAAGATTCCGTTTTATCTAATTCCAAAACATTTTTAAACTTGATATTTCATATATAACAACTCCCTTCCAACTTCCCATCACTCCCCTAACCCAAAGATATATCATTTTGTCAAACACAACAATTATTTAGAGTTTACAAGGGACAAATAGAAAAGGATCTCTCCTTCCCTTTCCCCTATATCATGGACGAGGTCCAACATGACAGGATTTGTTAGTTTTGGCCCCACTTTTCTGGGCCACTTCAAGCAAGTGGAGACCTCTTATTTATGGCCCCTAACATATCCGAATGTACAGTCAAAATAATAAAGTTTGGCTCCCGAAATCCAAATTGTGTCACATAAATTTTGAAAGAGGAAGTAATAAACTTCACCCATGATTCGCCGCCAACAACCAAAATGAGGTTGTTGATTGATTTGAAGTGTTATATTGCAGACGTGGCTAGTAGATGATGGATTGAGTGAAGATGAACAATTGAAGGCACCAAAAGGGACATTATTTATTCCTTATTCACAATTCCCACCTAGAAAAGCTCGCAACGATTGCTTCTACTTGAACACACCAGCCATGATTAGTCCAAAACATCTCCAAAATGTAGACTCTTGTGAGGTTAGAAAAGATTATTTTAATATCCTTAATTTTTTTTTGTATCTTGTGCTTGTTTAATTTATTGACGATTGACTTTATATTATAATCTCAGAATTGGCTGCCAAGAAGAGTGATGAGTGCATGGAGGATAGCTGGAATTTTGCACGCTTTTGAAGGTTTGAAGGAGCATGAGTGTGGTAACATGATGTTTGATATTGACAAAGTATGGAAAGCTAGTCTTGATCATGGTTTTTCCCCATTAACCATGGCTTCTGTTACTGAATCCAAGACCTAGAATATAGAGAATGATTTTTGTTAAGATCATATCTTGGATTAGTGGTCACTTAGAAGTTGTAAAATGTAATATTATTATTTCCTCTATCTCAATTTATGTGATATAATTCCGATTTGGAGAGTCAAATAAGAAAATTTTTGACCGCGGTGCCCTTTAAATACTTTAAATTGTTAATTATTGTGACTTATAGTACTCGCCCCCATCCCAATTTAAGCGTCTTACTTTCCTTTTTGGTATGTCCCAAAAAGAATGCCTCTTTTCATATTTAGTAAGTTGACAATTCAAACATCCTACATGACAAGTTTAAAATCACAAGATTCAAAGGACATTTTACTACATTACACACATTTGTAATTTAGGACCACGAGATTTAAAAGTCTCTTTTTAGTTCTTAAACTTTATGCCTAATCAAACTAAGACACTTACATTGGGAAAAAGGGAGTATTTTTTACGTAGTTTTTGAATATGTGAGTTGATTTTCAAAAAACTTACAGATTGTATGTCCGAATTCACGGTCAAAATTTGAATTGTATCACATAAATTGAGACAAAGAGAGTAAAATTAAAGAGTAATTTCAAAAGAGACTCCCCAGGAAATATAGACCATATTTAATTCAAATGGAGGATTTTTTTTTTATTATTATTATTTTTTTTTTTTTTTTTTGCTTTATGATTAAGACTTCTGCTATGATTCTTTCTTAAATGTTAGCATGTGGAATTCGGATACATCTTCTCATCATAAATTTAAATTGGACTTTTCTATATGCTTAAATATTGAATTTTCAACATGTCCGTGATTCTTAGCTACCTGTAATTACATATGGTTTAAAGTATATTTACCATAAGAGAAGTCTGGACGTACCTCCAGTATAATAACAAAACAGATAGTTGACTCTTCCCTTTGGTCGCTTACACACAAATTTGCTGCCAATTTCTGCATAATTTAATGACCATGGGATGCAACTTTCTCTTCACATTCTGATTCAACAATTATTACATTTTCTATTTGATCTAAATGCTCAATCAATTCCTGAAACAGAAGATGTCTGTAGCAATCATGTTTCACAGTATTGTAATGATAGATAACAAAAGATGTGTAGAGCAAATTAAACTGCACAGGGTCATTTGGTATGATGGATCAGATAAGAAAAATTAGTCTTGGGATAAACATTTAGTACCGCCGTATTCATTGTTTGGTTACTAATCTTGGGATAAGTTATCCCAAGATTAAAATAGTACCAAGATAAGTTATTCATATGGAATAACAGTCCTGGGATTAGTTATCCCAGGTAAAACAATGAAAATAACAAAAATAACCCGGAGGTCCCTCAAACCTCTTTTCTACTATATAAGGTGGAGGGTATTTTTATAAACAAACAACTTTTTCTTAGAAATTATGCAATGCATATAACTTTTAATATAACATACCAAACAATCAATTAAATAATACCTGCATAACTAATACATGCATAACTAATCCTAATCTAATTAATTCCTACATAACTAATCTTATCCCAACATAATTGACCCTATCATAACTTGTCTTCAAACCAAACGAGCCCTACATATAATAGTGTTAGTGTACCTTCTTAACTGAACATCCTTGAAAGTTTAAGTTGAAGCTTCAAGAATCCGCATGGTGTTTTCAAGGACACCGTGCACGGATTTAAGCAGTTCGCCAGTGAATTTCTAGTGATTTCAGCAGTGCGCCGGCATGTTAACATCCAAAGATGTCGATTTTATTGGATATACTTACATTCAGACATCCTTACTAGAAATTCAGGTGCCAAATTTCAGATACTGTTAATGGAGGAGCCGCAAAAATCTGAGGATTCTGAGAGGTCTTCTAAAGTGAATGCTGATGCTGAGCAGCAAGCTAGCTCTTAGGGTGCTACATAGTTCATTTGCTCCAATGCTGATCTGGCAAGTGAAAGCTACTGGGAAAGTCATATATAATCAAGTGTTCATACATTGCTATAGTTAGTTCTAACTCCTAGTAATAGTATGGTTCTTCTGTTAAAAGTTATGTTTACTGTTTTGTATTCGAATGAATGGATTATGGATTATGCTTTTGATTAGGTTATTCAGAAAAAAATGCATTAAGTACTTGATTGCCAAAAAAAAAAAATCCACATAATTTAACTCCTTGTAATCATCGATTTTTTCAATGAATTTATACCACCAGACAGTGCGTCTAGCGGTTTTTTTATTAATAAAATCCTCAAAAGGGAGAGTACAAGCGAGGGGGTAGGTCTTACCTTACACATCCTAATGAGGTAACAACCCCAAACGAGGTTTACAATATCGAAGATGATTTTCATTATTCATTTAGTCTATAAGTAGGAATAGCCATTAAATGGTTTTCTCTGCATGTTACTATCCCAAAGTGCTCATCAAGGTCCAAATCACAAGGCTTCATACCATTTGGAAGCTCCCAATCAAAACAATGCACTATTTGTGCCACCACAAGGCGGACAGTAATAATCCCCAACTGCATTGCAGGACAACTTCTTCTGCCAGAGCTAAATGGTAAAAGTTGGAAGTCACGTCCACGAATATCTATATTGCTTCCAACAAATCTCTCAGGCAAAAACATCTCAGGCTCGGGCCAAACATTTGGATCCCTCTGAACTGCATAATGATTTATCATGATTCGGGATCCCTTCCGTATGTGGAAGCCATCAACTACACATTCTTCCATCGCCTCACGTTGCGTTACTGGCACTACGGAATGCAGCCTCATGCCCTCTTTTACAACCATGTCTAAGTACTTCAACTTCTCCAAATCTGATTCTTTTACCATTCTTTCAAGGCCTACCACTTCTTCCAACTCTTTTTGGAGCTTCTTCATCGCATCAGGATGCCGAAGAAGCTCTGTTAGGATCCAATCTATTGATGTTGCTGAAGTGTCAACTGCTGCAACAAGCATGTCCTGTTAAAGAAAAGGAAATTAGTACGTACAAATTTAATCGTATGATGAGCTTATAATATAAAGCAATAAAACAACATACGAAGAGGATAGCTTTTATATGGCTACGGTCAAGCTGAAATTCTGCCCCTCCTGATTGCATAATGTCAAGCATGGTGTCGACAAAGTCTTTGGATTGCTTCTGGTCATGAGACTGGATATGTTCATCAATAATCTTCTCAAGAAACTCATCAAACACCTTCGCAAGATTCTTGAGCTGGCGAGTGAGTCCCTGGAGATCAATTACACCAAGGAAGGGGAAAAATTCCCCAAGGTTTGGTGTTGCAGCTAAATGCGTAACCTCTTGAACAACAGCTTTAAATCCCCTCTTGTCCAAATCATCGTCCATGTACTTCTTTCCAAATACCATCAAGCAAGTCAAGTCAGCATTCAAGGACGCAACCTTTGCACTAAGATCAACAAGAAGGCGATCACAAGCTTCATTTTTAAGTGATTTGATCATAAGTTCAACTTGTTTCCTTCTCATGGATTGAAATGAATTGATCTTTTGATTAGTCAAAAGGTGCAGAGTGCACAATTTGCGCATGTTGCGCCAATATGGTCCATACTTTGCAAATATCAAATTCTTCTGACCATATGCCAAATGCTGAGCTGCCTCGTTATGAGGCCTACTAGCAAAAATATGATCATATGTCTTGAGGACTTTCTCGGCTGCATCAGCAGAAGATGCAACAATTGTAGGTACTAGTCCTAGTCGCAAATACATAATTGGACCATGTATCTTCGCTAGTTTTTGTAAATCTTGGTGTGGATTTTTCCCTAACAAATGAAGATGTCCTAAAATGGGAAGCCCCCTTGGACCTGGAGGAAACTTTGTTCTTGTCTGGATATTTAGCAGCTCATACAAGGCATACGCAATAGAAACTACTACTAGTGTTGCCCATATCAAAGCCATGGCTAATATGACTTCCCAAACTTCTAACCTTTATTTATATATATATATATATATATATATATATATATATATATATACACACACACACTAAGGTTAAAGACAACTGGATCCTATAAATGACTACCTAACGTATATAGAAAAGGTCAATAGAAGATATATATCATTAAATACGGATATATATATATATATATATATATATATATATATATGTGTGTGTGTACTAGTGTCATTTAGCCCGTGTTAAGTCCGGGCCCAAAATTACTATTGAAAATAAAATAGGTAACTTTTTCCTGCTCTTTGTCCATTAAATTATTGAAATAATAATTCGACAACTAAAAAGTCACCTACAGTTACTTTACATTAATTATTTTTAATAACCTACACTTGCATACTCTGTATTACGCGGGTGTTGGCACATAGTTTGCCAATGTTATTCTCCAAATTTTAGCTTTTTTGCAACCGATGATATTCCCCAAATATCAGCTTTTCTGCAAGCTCATAAAAGCTACTCCTGCCGGTCACTTCTAAGTGATTTTTTATTAAAAATTGGTTCAGAATTAGTGGTCTTTAAGAAATCAAGCACGTACCATATCTTTTCCTTCGAAATTATCCTTATCCAATAAATGATTAAACAAACTTTTAAGAAGTCTTTGGGAGAGATTAATGATCTTCAAGTAAAATAACTCTCTTAATTAATGTTGCTAATTTTTTTTAATTGGTGTGCCGGACCTTTAAAATGACGTAAATATTTAATGAAGAGAGATTATATCTTAAAATATAAATAAGGGTAAAATAGTTTAAAATTTTCTTCTAATTAATATTTTTAAGAGGTGTGAAAAAAAAAATTGAGTATATATGACACTCATTTTGTGGACCAAAAACCATCAAAAATATTCTCATATAATTTTTAAAAATAGCCACGTAATGCATGTCTTAGTTTCTTTATAACCCATGTTTATTCCAGAAGAAAAATTCAGCTTATATAAATTGGTTTTTTACTTGTTTCGTTGCTATGATAGGTTGGCGAAAGAAGTTCCATCAACCAACAGCCATGTGACAATCAGAAAATCATGTGCCTGCAAATTAGGAGTGAGGCATAGAATGAAAAAATTAATGGGCCCCACATTTTAGATAGTTGTTCTGTATTCTTTGGAGACAATAAATGACTGTTGACCTTTTCGTTGCTATTCAAAGACGTCGTCGATCATCCAATAGAGAGCAACTTTACTTTAGGAAATGTCAAATATGACCACGTGAGGATGATCAAAGATTCCTTAGATGAAAGCAATAAAAGATAAATATGAGGGCAAATTTTGAAGAGGTAGCCTTTTAGTTGAGAAGGCTTAGTTGCAATGTAATCGAGGACGATAAAATAGTTGGATTCTCCCTTATTATATATAGTAATATATATATATATATATATATTAGAAAGACACTAAGGTTAATGACAACTGGATTCTATAAATGACTACCTAACGTATATAGAAAAGGTCAATAGAAGATATATATCATTAAATACGGATATATATATATATATATATATATTAGAAAGACACTAAGATTAAAGATAACTGGATCCTATAAATGACTACCCAACTTATATAGAAAAGGTCAATAGAAGATATATATCATTAAATACGGGACAGGACCAGCTACTTGTTCCATAATTTTACGCACTATTAGATGGGCCCCACATTTTAGATAGTTGTTCTGTATTCTGTGGAGACAATAAATGACTGTTGACCTTTTCGTTGCTATTCAAAGACGTCGTTGATTATCCAATAGAGAGCAACTTTACTTTAGGAAATGTTAAATATGACCACGTGAGGATGATCAAAGATTCCTTAGATGAAAGCAATAAAAGACAAATATGAGGGAAAATTTTGAAGAGATGGCTTTTTAGTTGAGAAGGCTTAGTTGCAATGTAACCGGGGATGACAAAATAGTTGGATTCTCCTTTATTATATATAGTAATATATATATATATATATATATATATATATATATATATTAGAAAGACACTAAGGTTAATGATAACTGGATCCTATAAATGACTACCTAACGTATATAGAAAAGGTCAATAGAACATATATATCATTAAATATGGATATATATATATATATATTAGAAAGACACTAAGGTTAAAGACAACTGGATCCTATAAATGACTACCTAACGTATATAGAAAAGGTCAATAGAAGATATATATCATTAAATACGGGACAGGACCAGCTACTTGTTCCATAATTTTATGCACTATTAGATGAAAACGGCGTGTACAATAAACATTGAAAAGTCTGAATTCATGCTATTATAGTATGGAGTAATCATTTTAATTGGGTTTGTTCATTCATTCTTTTGTAAATTAAATAATATTTAATAAAACGTTACAAAGAGTGGCAGAATAGTCCGAAATTTCAACCCTTTAGTCAATTTTATATGAAGCTCAATCTGACCGGAATGCTTAGCTTGTTAGACTAATTGCTCACTGTCTTGTCTTTTGTTTTGGCAGCCCAAAGAGTAACAGATGTCCAAAAATGATTCCATTTCTTTTCCAAGCTCACCTAAGCTTAATGAACAACGGGACATGTTTCAATGTCAAGTTTTTAGATTTTTAACCTTATCATTGTGTTTTTACTTTCTTATTATAGCTTTGAAGTGTCCTTTGCGGTGGCGGACCCAAGATTTTATTAAGGAAATTCAAAAATATAAAAAGATAAATACATGAAGAAACTAAGGGGGTTCAACATTTGCTATATATATGGTATAACTTTTTGCCGAATGGGGTTTGAATGAACCCCAACCTAGCCCCGCCATTGGTCCTTTGTAGAGAATAGCAGATGAAAAAATAAATCGGGAAAACCGTCTGCTAATCAAAGATCGTTAACTAAGATTGGAAGATTCAATTAAAGAAAAGGAAACTATGAAGGGATAAGGAATACTTTAATATAGAAGAACTTTGCTATGGAAGAAGACTTCTTGAACGGCTTGGTTTTAGATATTCTTCTAGATACATCTACAAGAAAAATCTAGTTAACTTAATTCCTAGCAATGCTCCAGAATATCTAGATATTTCTTCAAGATAATAATCTCCAAGATTCTACACTAGGAGCCTGTTAGGATGGGCTTAAAAAAAGCAGCTTATAAGTTAAAAAAAAAAAATTGGGGCAGCCCAACTTTTTTTATTTGGCTTATAAGTTGTTTTCAGATTATAAGCTGTTTTAGATAAGCTAAGCCAAACGGACCCAATTAATTTTTTGGGCTTATTTTAAGCACAAAATGGCTTTACGCTGGCCAGCCAAACACTCAAAAAAACTAAAAACAGCTTATAAGCAACTTATAAGCCAATCCAAACGGGCTCGAAGTCATTCTAGAATTATTTTCTAAATATCTATGATATTTATTCCTCCAAAAGTCAACTTTAATTTTTCACACTCCCCCTTAAAGTAATTTTTTGGAAGCTATCTCAAACTGTTCGTGGAAGAACTCAGACGAAGCTTTTGGGCGTACTATGGTGAAGATATATTTTCCCGACTCCTCATGCTTCTTCAAATGATGAAGGCCTTCTGTCATTAATATGTCTTGCAAAGAGGCATGAATATGTATTGATAAAATTTTCATCTTTGCAGCAGTCTAGCTTAACAATAGTTCTTTTTGGCCTTTGTGAACCACACAAATCATCTGCTTACTTAATATCACGTTGTTGAATTTCCAGGCTCTCCCTTTCTCTTAGCTCCTCTATAGTTGTATTATCTAGAGAAACATATGTGATGGGTAAGCTTGAAACCCCATGCTTCAATATTTTAGAACTCTCTCCCGATGCAACTACATAATATCAGAAGACTTCATCCGATACGACATCTCAAGAAACAACGAAACAATGAGTTTTCGGATTTATGCACTTCCAACCCTTTTTTCTTTCGTCATATCCAACAAAGATGCATTTTCTTGCCTTGGCGTCCAACTTGCTCCCTTTAGAATCAAGGATATAAACGTAGCATATAGAGTCAAAAACTCTTAGATGCTTGACACTTGGCTTTTCTCCAAACATCAATTCATAGAGGAAATTTCACGTTCTTTGAAGAAAGTGACATCCTGTTAGTTACATCTGCTGCGCATTTCATACCTTTAGCCCATAGGTTTCTGGATAAAATTTTGGCATGATAGAGAATGTTTTCCTATTTTCTCTTGTTTGGTTGCATTTAAGATCTTGGAAAATGTTTTCCTATTGAAAAAAAAATTCATAAAAATTTGAGGGAAAATATTTTCTAGATTAATATAAACACATCAACGCATTCCCCAACCTACCCCTGTATGCCCTACACCCACCACCAACCTCCAACTCCAGCCCTTGATAAGCTGATATTTTACCAATTTATCTTTTTTTTTAATCTTAGATTTTTGCTATGTTTGATTGAGAAAATAGTGCATCTAATGTTGTTTAATTCTATTTTACAAGTTTTATATGATTGAGAAGTGATCGGGGAGAAACCAAGTGAAAAACAAGTCAAAAGAAGCCAAATTGAAGAAAATGAAAAAAGTGGCTAAAAATACAAAAATGGATCAGATCTGCAAATTCGAAATTTACTGGCTGTTTTCGTCATGGTTTGAGTTGGGAAATTTGGGAATTATAAAAGTGAAGCTTAGGGCAAAATATCTTTCATCTTTGGCCATATTTCCAAGTCTTGGAAGCTAGGATTCTTCAACCAATACTTTGGAAGAGAAAATTGGAGCACTTTAATGAGCAAACTCTTAATCCTTTCTTCAATTCCTTGTTATATATTGCATATTTAAGTGTCACGACCCAGCCCCGTGGGCCGCGACTGGTGCCCTACTTGGACACCCAGACAGACAAACATATCAAATCGTAACACACTTATCCAAATCTAATCACATACAGATAACGTATATAGGCACAAATATCACACGCTGCCTCAAATTATATCAAACTGTCTTAGACATATTTCAAACGCAACCATATGCATATACATATATCAAAAAGCCGGCAAGGCTATTGAATGTATCAAAAGCCGACAAGGCTATCAAATGTATCAAAAGCCGACAAGGCTATCAAATGGCACAACGGCCCAAAACATATACAAATGCACGCCGACAAGGCTGCCATAGCGAATAGGATCATACAAACACATCTGAACAGAAGTAGGCACACACACCCACAAATACGTCTACAGACCTCTAAACAGACAAACCGAATCATATGGCGGGACAGGGCCCCGCCGTGCCCCTGAACAAATACATATATACATAGCGAACGAATATATACCAAAATGTGTGCTCTGAAATGAGAAGAGCACTCCAAACAGCAGAAGAGGGTGTCCTAAATGGGTAGATCACCAAAATGTGCGTCTGTACCTGCGGGCATGAAACGCAGCCCCCCGAGGAAAGGGGGTCAGTACGAAATATGTACTGAGTATGCAAAGCAGAATATACAGAAAGCAAATCTGAGACATAAACGAAATGGAAGTACCAAACATAAGTGCAAATCCAACATATCAAAATTTGCTTACTTTCAAAAATATGTAAGTAATGCATAGGGTACAGAAGAATATGGTCGCCCACCCGTCGATGGCGCCATAACACAGCATAACACCAGAAAGTTTCAAATCTCCGTATCCCCGTCACATATCACATCACAACATAACGCCATACACAGCATAACACCAATATAGGTGGAACCCGACCCGCTTTTGCGAGTAGCTCGGTGAACCATAAACACAGCATAACTCCGGAGTATATCAAAATGCGCACGACAACAGAACCGGCCCGGGAACCGGCAAAAGATATAACAGAACGCACGAGCAGAGTCATGAGTAACCATATGCATAAAATCATTATCATAGACTCAAATATAAGTAAATGACCATACTTGAAATTCGAAATGATAATCATACCAAATTCTTTCAAAAGTCGTCCGAATTACATAAAGGAAAGTCGCGGGACCCACGGACGGGTATTGACCCGAGTCGGGCCCGCCTATGGAAAACATAATCATCATACGCCATACAAACTTCTACGAACATATCAAAGCAATCCGAGCCTTTCTGTGAAAGATACGGCGTTTCGTAGTTACGGAATTCTTTAAAACAACTATTTTTTTACAAAGTTTGGAAATCAATTCTTTCGAAAACATAAAGGTTCATATTTCATCACATCATACATAAGAATGCCAAGAAATAGATATAAGGATCATAGAGTGCTCGGATTTCGAATCTTAGAATTTTCCTCAAGGCTCATAACCTAGCCTATTGAAAACTAAGGCATGCCAAAAGAAAGAAGGGTTGCGCTTTACATACCTCGTACGCACTCCAAGATAACCAATCTAAAGTAAATCTCAATCTACGCCTCGAGCTCCCCAAGGTCTACAAATATGCCAACGAATATCCAATATTAAACATAGGCACTTAAGCCATTCATTCCAAACTAACATTAAATTCTACAGAAAATTCGGCAGCATTTCCCCTGTAAATAGGCCAACCCGAGAATTTAACTCGCTCAAAATCAACAACAACAACCACAATAACCAACCTAGCAACTCCAATAACCAATCCGAAAGACAATATTACATTAATACTCTCTTTTTCATCATTCGACAACTTTCCAAATATTCAATTCAACAGCTTACCTTCAAGCCAACATCAACGCCTATACATTCAAATACTAACCCAAACCCATACTAACAACATTCAAGAACATTCTAAGCAATTCACATAATATTTCCAACGATCCAACAATTTCTCCAAATTGGGCCGAAAACAGCCCCAAAAACCGAGAGCAGCCCCTTTACCACATTCGTCATTTTTAAGTCATGATTTGTATCAACAATCCACACTATAACGATATAATTCTCATAAATATAAAGATTGCATTAATTTCACAAAATTCTCCAAATCAGTCCGCAACATTCACCATATCAATTTGGGACATTAAACTCTCATTTCCAAACTAGAATTCATAACGATGACAACTAAAACACTAAGCGATACTGATTCATCCTTTGCCAAACATTGGGGCTATACACGGCCACACTACACACATATACATATATTGATGATTTTTATTCTCTTCTCCACTCTACAACAATCAAGCATGCTACAAAAATTTTATTCATTAACCCAATCACACACCCATTTACACGGCTAGCTCCCCAAGCACACAACCCACTTTCAACATACAATATTTCACCAATTTCATCCATATTAACATACCACAATATGCATAAAACATTTATAACCCATAAAACAATAGAAATTCTTACCTTTGTTCTTTACTCCACAAGAAAGTTAGGGTTTGCGATTTACAAAAATGGATGGTTTGATCGCTCCAATAATGCTTCCACGCTACTTAGGGACCTCCAAATAGTGGGTTAACACCAAGGAATTATTTTTGGGAAGGCTAGAAATGGGGTTGGATTTTTCTCCTCTTGGCCGTGAACAGTGGCGCGTGAACAGTGGCGGCATGAACAGTGCGCGTGAACAGTGTGCCACCATGAATAGTGGCGCCGTGAACTTCTCTCTCTCCGGGAACTTCTCTCTCTCTCTAAGCTTGAGAGCCCCTCTCTCTAACTCTAAGTTTCTCAAGTTTGAAAGATGATAAATGAGTTCCTTAGTCATCAATTTGACTTAAATATCATGCCTACTAGTTGGACACATGTCCCACTCATGGCTTGAGCTAATCAAATTTGGCCACATGTCTTGGTGGGGCCCACACGACCACTAGTGCCTAATTAGTGAATAATTAAGTTTTAATCCCCACTTAAAAATCTAATCATGGTAAATTAATCCCAACTTTCCATTAATATTTTTACACTAAGTAAAATTCATAAGCAATTCATTTTCTAATAGAGACCGGAAATTAAAGATTTCTGTTTCGTGCCCGAAAATGATCCCGTCTTTAACTTGAGTCGATTCTCTTGCGAATAACTCGACGTATAAAATTACGGGATATAACATTAAGTGTGTTATATTTTATTCTCTCACTTGAATCTTGTTTATGAGAATATTCATTATCAAGTGTTGAATTAAATCTCTTATTTTGCTTATGTATTGAACATTTTTTATTACTAATTAAGTGGGTCTTTGTTTCTTCAATGCTTCTTAAGGGATTAGCTAACCCAGGACTCACCCATTTACTTTTATTTGAGCTCGAAAGAGGAAAATTGAGATTGGGAAAGATTAATAAATAAGGATTTGGAGCTTTAAACCTCATCTAATAATTTGAGCTAGGAATATGATAGTTAACTTGAAGTTAAATTGATTGTGCCTAATATCACACTCTAAGGCTTGAAAAAATTTAGAGTAAAATTCATTGATTTGGTTAGAAGACTTTCAGTGAGATTTTAGAAATTATGATCTATTAACATAAACTCGCTCTTAGTTATAAAATCGTAAAATACAATGGATCGTTACTTGAGTGTAAATTCCCTTATATCCATGCTTGTGGCCATTGATCATCTTGCTTGCTTTCTAGGTTAGTTTTGTCTTTGTTAGTTTTTAAATTAAAAACCAAATATTGAAATTGTGTTTGGCTTAACTTAGTTGGTGATAAATCTTTACTTTCTCAATCGCTTTTATATTGTTCACTGTGGATTTGACGTCTATTCATAGTTGGATAAATTATATTGCGATGACTGTGTATACTTTCTTTTTGAGGAGTGGATTTGGACGTTATAAATTTTGGCGCCGTTGTCGGAGAGCAATTTGGTTTATTTAGGCTAGTATTGGAAAATAAGCTAACTTGCTTTAGTCCAAACTTGTGAATATTTTTGTAATTATTTTCTTTTTATTTTATTTTACTTTTGTGTGTTTGAATGGCATCATTCCATGAAAATCGATCGGATGGTAGTTGTTCATACTTTGATGACCTATGTCCTCATTGTGGAGGACCTTACTCTTGGCAAACTTTTTTAAAGTCTTCCCCTGGGAGGGTTGTGCGCACAATTGCGAACCCTTGTGTGGAGCATATATGATAGATGTGGAGGTGAAAATAGTCATTTGACTAATTGTGCTTATGTGTCCTTCCCTTCCCCAAACCCCCACTATCACGATTCTACTTTGTGTTGTGACATTGATTGGGATATAGAAGTGGAAAAAGTTGATTGGTCAAAATAGAGAGTTTAAGCTCATGATGGAATGCCTACTTGAAGGAGGAAATGAAAACAGAAAGTCTTCGAGGAGTACTTGAAAACTGATCTCCAAAATAGCTTGATGAATGAACACAAAAATCCTCCATGTGCATTTGAACAATATCAAGATGAACTCTCAAATGCTCAATATGAGAAGATAATGCCTATGTTAGAGGCTAATCACGAAAATGAGGAATCAAGAATTGAATACCATCCAACCGAATGCATGCTTATTGGAGATGCCAAAAAAAAATGGAATTAGAGTCAATCGGTGTCATGGAAAATGTTAAAATTTACTCTAGTTCATTTGGGGGTGAGGATGTCAAATATAGAGCAAATTTAAAAATAGAGCGTCTTAGACCACATTCAAACCATTTTTCGACATTGTGCTTAGTGGATGATATGGAAATTGAACTACCCGAACTTATGGAGAATTTTGGAGGTGAAGAACAAGACGATTTTATTTAAAGTTTGATATGCCAAGAAGACAAAATGACTTCGCTCACTTAAAGGCTAAAAAGTGCAAGATGAGACACCCGAGAGTTGACCTCTTTGCTTTTGTACCACCGCCACAAGAGCATAGCCGGAAACTTGATTCAAAGTTGGGGAGTCAATTCATATCCTCAAAGTGGAGGGAAAAGTGGTAAAGTTAATTCTTGTCATGCCATGAAGTTAAATGAGGTGCTTTATGGGAGGCAACCCACTTTTTAAAAAAAAAATCTTAACTTCAATTTTGCAATTTTAGCTCATGAAAGCAAAAGTCCCTCTTGGCTTAAAACACAGTTCCACGCCCTTCTTCCCTCACTACACCACTCATTAGGGGTGGGCGTTCGGTTTTTCGGTTCGGTTTTCTCATACTTCGGTTTAGCTATTTCGGGTTCGGTGTTTTGAAAGTGAACACCAAACACCGAACCAAACTAATTCGGTTCGGTTCTTTCGGTTTCGGTTTTTTGAAGTTTGGTTCGGTTCGATTTCGGTTTTTTTAATTCGGTGTTTTCAATTCAGGCTTTCAGCGGCAGCAGCAGTTACGCAATTTCAGCAGGAGTAGCAGTTCAGCAACAGACAGTTTTCAATTGAGCAGCAGTTTTCAATTTTCAGTTTTCAGTTCAGCAGTTTCAGCAGCTCAGCAGTCCAGTTCAGCATTTTTCACAACCACCAGCCACAACGAAAAATAAGTAAATAACATCACAACCACCAGCCTAGTCTTTTTCTTTTTTCCATATACATAGAGATCTAAAAAAACTACTCATTTAATTACAATCTCGGAAACTAACCATAAGCTTTAGAATAACACGTTGAATATAGGCATTTCACCGAACATAGGCCTGTAAACCCAAAATAAATAGGTAATTGCCTTAAACTTGGTAACAATAGTGGAAAAGGGTATTCACAAATTAGCAAAACTGCAACTGGTCAAGGAATGAAATATTAAGTAGAGTGTTAATAGAATAAAGTTCCACATACAAAATAAAAAATATACTAACCAGCAAAAGTAAACAAAGACCCAACAAGAAAAATAGCAAAAATCAAGGCTTTTAATTGAGAAAGGAACATTTCTTTTACTCACCAGCAAAGTAAACAAAGACCCAACAAGAAAAATAGTTTTTTTTTTAAATGTTAAAAAAAGCTTAATGCATCAGCAGAGGAACAAAAATGGAAGAACCCCAAATGAATAAAACACTAAAGAATGAATAAAAAATGCTAATACTTACAGATTATTGAGTAAATTAATTAGGCAGATGAAAAGAACATGTTTTTTTATGTTCTTGAAAATGAAGAACAATATTAGGCCACTGAAACTGAAAGTTCTTGAGAGAGAGAGAGAGAGAGAGAGAGAGAGAGAGAAATAGTGATGGGAAAATTAAATGAGACAGTCAACTGACAAGTGAAAATTAAATTAGGAATAGGGATACATTAGGTTAGAACTTAGATGTGTGAAGAAGAAGAACTGAAGATGGAAGAATGGAAGATGGAATGATGGATACGTTAGGTTTGATACAAAAGTAACAAAATAATGAAATGAAAGTGGGCTTTTTTTATTTTTGTACTTATCTAACATCTGAATCTGATAATGAAAGTGGGCTTAGGTTTTATTTATTTTGGACTTAAATTTAGTGGGCATGGGCCTAACTATTTAATATTTTTGGGCTAACACATAATATTTCGGTTTAAACCGAAAACCCGAAAACCCGAATACTAAACCCCGAACACCGAACCGAATCCCGAAATTTTTGAAAATTTAAACCGAACCCGAACCGAAAACCCGAAAAACCGAACACCGAAAAACCGAATTAATTCGGTTCGGTCCGGTTTTTCGGTTTTCGGTAATTATGCCCACCCCTACCGCTCATCACGCAAGCCATGAACCAGGTAACACTAATCTTCTCCTCTTCAGTTCTCTGTTTCCCTCGTCTGCTCTTCCCTCGGTCTCTCTCTCACTCATTTTCTCTCTACGTGCAGATTTTTTTTCCCTTTTGTTCTTCATCTTTGCTTTATGTTTCTGTGATTCTTTTTGTGTGAATCTTAGATCACAAAGTGTGAAACTTTTGGTGTTGTTGTTGGATTGAGATGAAGATATGATTGTTGAACTATAAATCCCACTTTTTGGGAGGGTAATTCAATAGTCTCGTTGGTAGAAAGAGTTTGGCTCATGTTACTCACACAACAACAACAACAACAACAACAACCCAGTGAAATTCCACATCTTGGGGTCTGGGGAGGGTAGAATGTACGCAGACCTTACTCACACAACGTGTTTGACAAATTGTGTGAGAGAGAAATTAGTTTGCCGGTGAAGTTTGAGTAACCGAGCGACATTAGGAAATGTGTAGAAGTATGTTCCGGTGTGTGGTTCGGATACAAGAGGGAGTCTGAACACATCACTAGAACTCAAGCATGAAGTGAAAATTATGCAGTGTGAAGCTGGTTTTTGAGTTCTTAGCCATTACATAGCATGGTCTCTGAAGTTCTTTAGCATGATTTCAAAGTTCTGGATCATAAATATATTCTAAATGTTCTTTCACTGAATTTTGATTCATTATGGTTAGAATTGTTCACTTTGGATTCTAGGATTACATTCTCTTTGGAACTTGATTTAAAATAAATTGATGAAAACGGTGGTCACTGTTTCGAAATAAATGGACTATGAAACTCCCATATTTTTGTGCTTTGGTATATTGCAATCAAACTCACTGCATGATTTTTACTGATGCAATGTCACAATGGGAAATTGTCGAACAAAGGTGAAGTCTGAGTAACCTTTGTTCATTGCTTTTCTTCTCCAATTCAAGTGGTGTTTTGTTGAACCATTTCATAGTTCTTGTTGGGATTTTGAGCTATTAATTTCATAAGTTGGATTAAGAATCATATTATTTTGGGAGTTGGCTTGAGTTGTTTGTCATGGTGTCAATGTGTTTGACATGTTTCAGAATGCAGGAATGCCTATACTAGACCATTTCCACAATACTAAAATTTAGCAGAATATTGAATCTCTTGCCTGGAAAGAAGGGAAGGGATGCAAAGGGAAATCTCCGTCTTTAGGGTATAAAGTGACCCCAATGGCCTTTTTGGCACACCAAGGAAAACAAGCAAGAGAAAGTGCAAGGACACAACTTGTGCAACCATCACCATGAAAAAAGGGAGCTCATCTACACTTTTTTGCTCTTTAGTATACTGTTTTTACTCTATATTTGCAATGAGGACAATGCAACTTTTTAAATTGAGGGAGGCTTCATTTTGATGGACATTTTTGTGCTGGGGTGTGATAATTTGGTAGATTGACTTTATTTTAGTATTTATTTTACAACATATTTATATTAGTATGATATTTTTTTTTTTTAGTTTTTGTATGCCCATGTTTTATTGTGTATTAGCAATATCCTTGGCTTTTCTTTGCCACGATTCTTTTCCCGAGGATGCTATTGTCTTTTGAACCCCGTGTTTTTAGATAGTTTTGAGTCGGCTTGACCCTATAATAGATAGTGGGGCACTTTTTTAAGGAAAATAAGCCTTGTAGGTTATGGGGCACTTTCTTATGGGAAATAAGCCTGGTATGTTAAGTGTAGAAGTGAGTTTTAGGTAGTTTAGGAGTAAAAATGGTGTTGGATGTGACTTTTTGCCCCTTGGCTAAATTTTGGCTTGCTTGGTACTAACTTATTTAAACTTTCACATATGAATTCTTGATCTTTGAAAAGGAAAAATGATTGAAGTAATGATTCTTATGTTGGCCTTTAGGCTCAATTTTTGGCTCTTTCTTTCACTAATTAGTCTATTTAGATTAAAAGTGACTTTTTGAGTTCATTTGTATCAATTGGATTATGGAGACATGTTCTACTTAAGTTCCATGTGCCATGTGTGGAGAGATCTTTGTGAGTTCTTTTGCATTATATGTAGTCTAGAATTTGCCCGGAATGTGCTTCAAGGCGAAATCCTAGACCAACTTGGTATGAAAAATGATGTTAGGCTTTCCTTGGACCGTTTTTGTGTCTTAAATTTCCTACCCTTGCATATTTTCCCTAGTCAACCCTCTTTTGAGCCTTTACCCTTTTCTTTGGCAAACTTTTTGCTCTTTATTGATCTATCGTTTGGCATCCCACCTTCCTAGGTGCTTTGAAAGTTTAATCATAGGCTAAAAGCCAAGCGATCTAACATAACTGGCTTGTTGAACGGAACTTCGACTTAGACTAGAGATATCAAATGACCTAGGGGACTGGACCTCTAGAAGTAGCACTATATGTAAGAAAAAACTCAACCGCCAAAGCAGCACTTAGCACTCCAATTATTAGAAATAGACTAGTAAGAGACTCAAATGTC